>NC_089580.1:14437802-14672313 GCF_019320115.1 Miscanthus floridulus
TGTTGTAATAAAGTGATGTAAGAAATGGTTAAGAATGTTGTAAGCTTTATTCTCTCGTTTATGATCCTGATGGAAAAATATAGATTTTTATGTTCTCCCTTGGGGTGTGCACGATGAAACAACATGATTTAGTGCACTCTCTTGGGTACTTAGTGTCTAATGGAAGACAAGTACTCTTGGAAGGCATTAGATTTGGCGATTTTGCCACATAATCAGTCTTATTCGACTAGGACTCGTGGTCTAGCCTTGGGTATAAATATTAAACCTCGGCTATTGTAATAGACATCTCTCATCGATCAACCAAACAAGTACCTTTAATTTTTGGCTCACACCACCCCTTAGGAGTAGGAGTAGAGTAGATTTCGATGAGTTCTTTGGGCAAGCAGGGTTGCATCAGACGACCTAAACTCTAGCTTGTTTGTGAGTATCCAACATGACTTATAGTGTTACTTGTGAGGCTGCAACTGTAACAGAACCGACCAAATCATAAGAACGTAAGTACAAAAACAATCACCGAAGTAATCAAATTCTTGTACTTAAGTTCCCATAATCCCGGTAGTCCGGAAATCACGAAGGATTTCAACCAACTCTCGACATACAAACCAAGACCGTAGTGATTCAACACAACACATCATCCGTTACAACATTTCACAAGTAGCATTCGGATTACATCCATCAGAGTTCAAATAAAATATTACAAACCAAGTTCGAATGTGCGGAAGCAACATAGTTTAGTACATAACTTCATAGTTTTCAAATACATTGCCAGATCTGAGTCATGTCCCACAAAAGCATCAACAGGTACGAGAACTAGTAGAGACCACGCCCAACGGTCTAGTCTTCATCTCCAGCTGGGAGAAGGCAGTACTTGCAGCAACCAAAGTAGAACTGGTCATCTACAACAGGTGGGAGATAAACCCTAAGTACGAGGAGGTACTCAGCTAGACTTACCCATCAAAACTAGAAATAAAAGACACCAAGGGTCATGCAAGGCTTAAGAGGTGGGCTAGCTGGACACAGTTGCATAAAAGAGCTTATGAATAAAGTAACCAATTTAAACTTCGCCTCAAGTTTATCATCATTTACCTGTCCACTAGATTTGCACCTGTACTAGAGCACTCACTTATTAGGAGCAAACAATATTAACCAAAGCAGGTATAATAATACTGTAACTGCATTTCAAAAATTAGGAGGCTTAATATGCTCCGGGGCTTGCCTTTCACAAAGTTGCACGGACAGTGATCCGGGCACTCAACGGCGACCTCGTTTGGCACTTCTCCTGAAGGCTACACCTCCTGTACCGCCGGTGTCGGCTGCTGCTGCTCGCTCGGTTCCTCGAATTCCAGTAGGGTCACTCCTTCCGGTACACCTATTGCATGCCGATGCACAAGATAAATATCATGGATGCATAAGGAAAGACATGATGCTCATGATGAATGAATCACAATAAGTGTTTAACGAAACATCACTGGACACTCGTTTACCGATTAAGAATAGCTCTATTCAAATCACTTTAAAACATGTATCTAACTTCACTTGAAGAACAAGATCAACTTACCTAACTTGCATAACCTAAGATAAAGATGCTCATCTTCAGTTAAAGGACTAACACCTAGGAACATTACCACAAACTTAGAAATAGTAAAGGCATACTTAAAACAACAGTTAAAGTTTCATATGCACACGGGTAGTTCCTTAATTCAATCATAACCAGAGTTCTATAAATTCAAATGACTTGCAAGAGGACATTCTGGAAAGCTTATGAAATTCTCTACAAATCATTTGTAAACATCAAAGCATGATTCTTACGTTAACCAAATCGAATTCCAGTAAACCTAGAATCTGTCAAAAAATGACAGGGTTACTAACTTAATTATTTAATGATGATGCAAAAGCATAATTGGACCAAACCAAGTTTACCAACTTGTTGCACATACCAGAGGAACATCAGAAAGTATAGTGCCAACTTCTAAATAAATTATTTAATATCCTTTTCAAATTTATTTAGTTAATTAGGTGATTAAAGAAATATATAGTAAAACTATTCAGAAAAATCTACAAAAATTATAGTAGCTATCTCATGCCTCACATAGACTACCATAAAAATTTCAAAGCCATTGGGCAAGCAGAACTTGTTGTACCCAAAATAACAGATGACATGTCTATTTTTAGCATAATTAGGAAACCCTATTGAAAAGTGTCAAGTAATAGATTTCACATTTTTCCTAACATCATTTTAGCATAAGAATAGCACTTACCAAATTTTACCCTTACTGGATCTATAGAAAAATTATGAAAATTCACACAAGATCCATCCATGCAAACAAGAGAATTTTATAACTCCTACATACAGTGTCCAAAATATATGAAAATTTAACTACACGCTATTCATGATATGAGCAGTACACCATAAAAATTTCATGCCATTTGGAGCTACCTAGAAAAAGATATAATTATCCCTATTTCCTCCATGATTAAAAGAGATAAATAGAAACTCCCATTTTCATAACAGAACATGGCATAAATCATATTTTTAATATAAACTAGACTTTATCATGAACTTAGCAAAATTAGAACCACATCATTTGAATCTACCAACTAGGAGATACCTATTTTTGAATATATACATAGTTCAGTGAAAAGAATAAAACAAAACACAAATAAGAAAACCTATCTCAGCTACTGGGCCGGCCCGAAAGAATGGCGGCCCACAACGCACACGCGTACGCAGGCGCTGGCGCGGTCCAGAAACGGCGAGGCCCACGCCGGCTCCCGCCTGCTTCCGCGACTGACAACGGGGTCCCGCGGGTCAGCGAGAGAAACAGGGGAGGAAGAAAGGGGCGGCGGCGAAGCTCGTCGCCGATGACTCTTCTGGCGAGGCCAGTGGAGCGCCAACTCTGGCGAGGTCCCGCCATGGCGGCGATGGAAGAACTAACGAATCCGCGCTTACCAAGACTCAAACAAACCGACTGAGAGATGGAGGTGGTAGAGGAGATCACGGCGAGGCTCTGAGCAAACTGGGCAACGCATTTTTGCAAAGGCGCGTGAGCTAGGTGATGGCGAAGCTCGGCCGGCAATGGTGGAGCTGCAGCGGCTCGACGCTGCGCACGGTGGAGGAGAAAGAGAGGCAAATGGAGCAGGCGAGTGCGTCGGGCAGGCGCGGGGTGCTCAAGTCGCGGCCAGCAGCGCTAGGATGCCCGTGGCATGTGGCAGCACGAGTAGAAGTCCAGCGACGGGTGGCACACACGTGGCGTCTATTGTCTGATGGCGGTCAGTCACTGTAGCACCCATTCAGACAACGAAAACCGACTGACAGGCGAACTTAGTAGTGATGGATCTCCTAAACCGTGATGATTTAGTGGAAATATTGTATACAAAAGTTGTAGAGCTATGGTAGGGCTACAACTTTGATTTAGACATCAACAACTAATTCACCCTGTATCCTAAGTTGTATCAAGCCAAAGGTGGCTCAATCCAACTGAAAATACAGTTAGGACTTAGAATCTTTTTCAGTGTTGAATCCACCATCAATAATGACTTGTGGGCCATGTTTGAGCATGTTCTAGCCATTTTCATGAGATGATCATAAAACAACTTTTGTTCCTTGATAATTTAGCTACAACTTTGGTAAGGAGTGCACAGCCATGCAAGGTCTGTAAGTTAGTCTTTTGAATCAGTCAAACAGTGGCACTCTAAGGGTCAATTCAAGTCAAACCTCTCCAAAAGGGCAATTTGGTCATTTTGGTCCACATGAACAATGTCCAAACAATTACCCTAAGTGTAGTTAAGGTGTATTAGACCATAATCAACCACTTTACACAAGTGCTATACCCATGTCAAATGATCACATGTGATGAAACAACAAAACAAGCAATTCACCCAAATGTTGCAATGCAATGTTTCACATGTTTCATGACTTTGTTGTTATTTTATACTTGTCACATTACTACCATATTGCCATGTTTTAAGGTATGAGAAATTTATGTTGCATTCACAGGTTGCCCTACTACCATTCATAAGCAATCAAGTATGAAACAAACAGAATTTGCGAATGTTGCATATGTGTGTTTCAATGACAATGGCATGATGACATAGATGATGCATATGTTTATGAAATGACATGCAATTTTGTGGAAGCCAAACACCTAGGGTGTTATAGCCCTCCCCCCTTAGAAAAATCTCGTCCCGAGATTTGGAAAGCGTACCATTTAGTATAGAAAGTTGGATGATTTTCCTTTAAATAATCTTCCCGCTCCCATGTTGCATCCCGCTCACTATGATTACTCCAAACTACTTTGTACAACTTAACTACTCACCTACGAGTCACTCTTTCTTGAGTATCCAGAACCTGCACGGGCTTCTCCTCATAAGAAAGATTAGATTTCAAGTTGATTTTCCTCGTAGCTACTCTTTCTTCGAGAATACGGAGACACTTCTTTAGTTGAGACACATGGAATACCAGGAATATAGCTCCCATTTCACGTGGTAGATCGAGTTTATAGGCTACTCTTCCACTTTTCTCGATAATGCGGTAAGGTCCAACATATCGAGGCTCAAGTTTCCTTTTGATTCCAAAACATTTTGCTCCTTTCATAGGGGATACCTTCAGATAAACATGGTCACCTACTTCAAACTCAATAGGTTTTCTTCTCTTGTCAGCGTAGCTCTTTTGTCTAGCCTGAGCGGCAGTCATATTCTTCTGTATAGTTCGGACTTGCTCTTCGGCTTCTTTTACAAAATCAATACCATAGAATCTTCTTTCTCCGGGTTCCACCCAGTTCAAAGGAGTTCTACACTTGCGGCCATAAAGAGCTTCAAAAGGAGCCATTTTGATACTCTCTTGATAACTGTTGTTATAAGAGAATTCAGCGAGAGGCAACCATTCCTCCTAAGAGCCTTTGCAAGAGATAAGACAAGCTCTAAGCATGTCTTCAAGAATTTGATTAACATGCTCAGTCTGTCCTGATGTTTGCGGATGATAGGCAGAACTGCGGATTAGATGAGTGCCAAGATTCTGATGTAAGCACTCCCAAAAGCGAGCCGTGGATTGCGGTCCTCTATCAGAAATAATGGATTTGGGTACACCATGGAGACGTACCACTTGTTGAAAGTAAATCTCAGCATAATTGTGAGGGTGATAGGTAGACTTGACCAGAATAAAGTGAGCGGATTTAGTTAGATGATCTACGATAACCCAGATGGAATCACAACCCTTTTTGGTAGTGGGTAATCCAACAATAAAATCCATGCTAATTTCTTCCCACTTCCAGCCAGGAATAGAGAGTGGCTGCAATAATCTGGGCCTCATGTGAATAGCCTTGACTCTGCAACAGTTATTGCACCTTGCCACGTAGGTTGCGATTTCTTTCTTCATCTTGGTCCACCAATAATACAACTTGAGATCTTGATACATTTTACTGCTACCAGGATGGATGGGCAATTTAGAAGAATGGGCTTCAGCCATAATTTGATTTCTAAGTTCTTTATCTTTGGGTACTACAAGCCTATCATTAAACCAGAGAATTCCTTTGTCATCGACCCTAAAGTGCTTGGTCTCCTGATCTTTCATCTTCCGCTTGATATGAAACACACCCACATCAGTCTTCTAGAGTTCGACAATTCGACTTCTAAGAGAGCAATCCACAGTGATATTGTGGAGTACTACCGGATGAAGAAGGTGTGCCAGATGAAAGTCTTCACTAACTAAGGAATTGCAATGGGCCTTTCTGCTTAAGGCATCATCAACCACATTTGCCTTACTAGGATGGTAGTGCACCTGAAGGTTGTAGTCTTTGATTAATTCTAACCATCGTCGTTGACGCATGTTCAACTCGGGTTGAGTAAAGATGTACTTGAGACTTTTATGGTCCGTATAGATGTTGCACACATTACCAAGCAAGTAATGTCTCCAAATCTTCAGGGCATGAACAACCGCGGCTAGCTCTAAGTCATGGGTAGGATAATTGATTTCATGCTTTCGAAGCTGGCACGAAGCATAAGCAATGACCCAGCCCTCCTGCATAAGAACACACCCCAAACCGGTGCCACATGCATCACAGTAGACATCAAAAGGCTTCTCGATATCAGGTTGTGCCAATACAGGAGCAGAGGTTAGTAAGGTCCGCAAAGTGTGGAAAGCCTCTTCACACTTCGGAGTCCACACAAACTTCTCATTTTTTGAAGTAGTCGAGTCATGGGCTTGGTGATTTTAGAGAAATCCGGGATAAAGCAACGATAGTAACCAGCCAAACCCAGGAAACTTCGGACTTCTGTGACCGTAGTAGGTGCCTTCCACTCTAGGACTTCTTGCACCTTAGTAGGGTCAACCGAAATTCCATCTCCAGATAACACATGACCTAGAAAAGGTATCTTGTTCAACCAGAATTCGCACTTGCTGAACTTAGCATAAAACTGGTTGTCACGTAACCGAGTTAAAACAATTCTCATATGTTTAGCATGCTCTTCTTCATTTTGAGAATATACAAGGATATCATCAATGAACACGATGACGAATTTGTCTAGTTCTGGCATGAATACTGAATTCATCAGGTACATAAAGTGTGCCGGAGCATTGGTCAACCCAAAGGACATGACAAGGTATTCGAACAAGCCATATCGAGTAGAGAAAGTTGTCTTAGGTATATCTTTAGGATGAATTTTGATCTGATGGTAGCCAGACCTTAAATCGATCTTGGAGAATACCTTAGCTTTGGAGTGCTGATCAAATAGAATATCGATGCGAGGAAGAGGGTATTTGTTCTTGATAGTAACAGCATTGAGGGGGCGATAATCTACGCACATGCGTAGAGACTCGTCCTTCTTCTTCACAAAGATAGCCGGACAACCCCAAGGAGAAGAACTAGGTCAAATCAAACCTTTCTTTAATAGCTCATTTAACTGACTCTTCAGCTCAGCCAATTCATTGGGCAACATTCTATAGGGCCTTCGAGAAATAGGAGCCGTACCCGGAATAAGTTCTATCTTGAATTCTACATCGCGGTCCGGAGGTAATCCAAGCAAGTCATTAGGGAAGACATCTGGAAACTCACAGACAACCAGTATATCTTCAATGGCTTTGGCTAGGGTAGCATTGGCTGTATTGTGGATAGCGATATCACGAGGTAACTGCACTAGAAAACCCTTCTTATCCACCGGATCTCTCAACATTACCACACGGGTTGATGTATCGATCAACACTCCATTCCCGCTCATCCACTTCATTCCTAGGATTACATCGATTCCTACCCCCGGTAGAACTACAAGATCCATAAGGAACTCTCGATCCCCAATCTCAATCTTTACATCTTTAACTACTTGGTTAGTCAGGATATTATTTCCAGCAGCACTAATACAATAACCACCCTTGACAATTGTAATCACATTCATCTTATGCTTAGATGCAAAAGTAGAACTCACAAAGGAATGCGAAGCACCCGAATCAAAGAGCACAACTGCAGGGTGATCATTAACAAGAAACTTACCAGCGGTGACCACTTCACTAGCAGGAATTTCCTCCACAATAGTGTAGTGAACACGCCCCTGATGGACGTTTCCCTGAGCATTCTGCTTGGAAGGATAGGGACACTTATTAGCCCAGTGACCAGGCTGGTTACAGTTCCAGCACAGCCTGTTTGCTGGTGGGGTATTGGAGCTGCCCTACCCAGAGGTATTCTTTGGCAAGGAAATTGTGTACCCCTTGCAAAAACCAGTTTTATCTTGATTCTTCTTCTGAGGTGGGCGGTACCGGACATTAGCATTGGGTGGACGATACTGGGTTTTGGATACCACTGGTGCTTTAGACTGAGAAGCACCTGCCTCAAAGTTTCTTTTATGGTTCTTGGAAGCAGCATATATCTTATCATTATTCTCTTGAGTCAGAGTGTCACTAATAAACTCATTGAAGGTGACACACTTGCAGTTGCCCATAGACTTCATCAGTTTAGGGGAAAGTCCCCTCTTGAAACTAGCTATTCTTTTGGTGTCAGTATCAATGAACTCGGGAGCATACCTTGCCAGGTTGTTGAATGCCTGGAGGTATTCATTAAGACTCTTGTTGCCTTGGGTTAGCTTCATAAACTCAGTATGCTTAATGGCCATGAGACCAGGAGGGATAAAGTGTCCCCTAAAAGCTGCCTGGAACTAATCCCAAACTATCTCGACATTTGTAGGGAAGGTGGTCCTATGATGGGTCCACCAGATGCCTGTAGGGCCTTGGAGCTGGTGTCCTGCATACGAAGCCTTCATACCTTTGGTCAAAAGGAGCAATCCAAACCTTTGCTCTATCGTGCTCAACCATTCATCAGCTTGTAATGGTTCTTCTGCCTCTCTAAAGATAGGAGGCTTTATGTCCATGAAGTCCTTAAAGCTGCTGTACTGGTTCGGCTCGGGTCCCTGGCGGACATGTCGATCCTCACGGTTAGCCATTTGGCTCATAGCCTCAGCTAGCATGCGCTAACTTTCGATAACTATCTACATTAGCTCAGCTGGTGTGGGCGGTGGAGGAGGTGGTTGTTCCTCATCTCCCATGCTACAACCGTGACGAAGGTTATAAGCCATCTGCAAAATGTATAGCCAATGAGCACTGACGATGTGGAAATTTTTGTAGATGAATTGTATAATTATGCCAAACTGAGTCCATTGGAGAGAATGCATTTATATAATCAACAGAGGCACAATCATTCATCACAATCACACAACTCATCAAGCGCATCAATTGACACATAAATGCGATGAACTTAACCAACAACGAGATCTATAGACCGCAAAGATGGAATTTAACAAAGGGCCACATACGTGGAGCATAACACGTTTGATAGGTTACATCCAAGCCATAGTGGTTCCAAACTTTCATCCAAAATAACATAGGGTCTGATATTACATCCCAACGATTAACTTATTACAAAGCTACTTGTTCATGCATGAGGATCAACAAAAGACTAGCTCTAGCGCATTAGCTAAGTAGTAAGCTAAACTATGCATCGTCCTCAGAGTTAGTGTCAAAGATCTCTCCTCCATCTTCATCACTAGCAGGCTCTAACTCCTCATCTTCCTCCTCTTCAGGTGGAACGTCCTCAGGTCCATTGACCTCAATGTCATCATCACCTTCAGCCATGATGACACCAGAGCCCATCTCATCCTCATCATCAGGTGGCAGGAGAGGGTGAAGTTGATTGTGTAACAGGTGAACCTCCTCATGGAGATTGTCATTGTACTCTTCGGCAACTGCCAACTGCTGCTCTAGCTCCACCTGTCGCGCTCTCAACACATTCTCCTCGTGCCAGGCTTCATTCCGTTGGTTCAGCACGTGAATCAACATATGTTCACAATTGCAGTGAGCAACTGTCAACCTCTGAACCTCCAGAGTCTCTTGGTCCCGTTCCTGTGTTACTTGCTCCAAACGGTGCTGAGCTGCATTCCTCTCAGCAGTCACTCGGGCCAGCTCTGTCCTCAACCTTTCTGCCTCAGTAGGCTCAGGACGGGGCTCACGAGGAGCTAACCGATGATGAGGCGCCATGCCTCTAGCGGACTTGCGAGCAGTGAGTTTCGTGCGTGCCATCTATAGCAAAAACTTGCAACGTAAGGGGAGAATCATTTAAGGGATATGAAATTTAATTAGTCGAGACCATCAATTTTAAAGGAGGGAGTAATGCGAGAAATGCCATGTATGCTTGAACATGATGCATGCACGATCCGTACGTCCTCACAAACCTAGAAAAATTTAAAGGCTAGTGGAATATATGGTGGCATACATACGTTTTCTCGTATACGGTAGCTAGTCGATCTACAACGATACGTTGTTAGTGTACCTGCAGAAAAGTTCATTTTAGCCCAATAAATTCCCAAAAAGGCATGTAAACTAAATACTTTCATACATACATCCCCCGATGCATATACTCTAGTATCATAGCTACCCGTCAGAGATACCACATTTAAGTACTCTCATAGATACATGATCGAACATGTAAGTATGCGAGCAACCACAACTACTCTCCCCTAGACCGATGGTTGGACGGTCATGCTCTCACAACTCTCCACTTACCAGAGTGTAGAGGTATTTGGATCCATACATTACCACCCAAGCGGATGGCATCCATACAATAGCACGCCGTATGGACAACGAAACAGAAACAAGCAGGAACCCCCAAGTTAGTACTTTAATAAGCCACCTAAGAGTCCTTATTTGGGCATAAGGGATATGACCACTGGCAATACTTAGTATTTAATTTAGGATTTTCACAAATATTTTTGTTTTAAATATACAAATGACATGTTTAGTGTCGAATCTTGCTTTGATGCCAGCTGTAACAAAACTGACCAAATCATAAGAACGTAAGTACAAAAACAATCACCGAAGTGATCAAATTCCTGTACTTAAGTTCCCATAATCCCGGTAGTCCGGAAATCACGAAGGATTTCAACCAACTCTCGACATACAAACCAAGACCATAGTGATTCAACACAACACATCATCCGTTACAACATTTCACAAGTAGCATTCGGATTACATCCATTAGAGTTCAAATAAAATATTACAAACCAAGTTCGAATGTGCGGAAGCAACATAGTTTAGTACATAACTTCATAGTTTTCAAATACATTGCCAGATCTAAGTCATGTCCCACAAAAGCATCAACAGGTACGAGAAGTAGTAGAGACCGCGCCCAATGGTCTAGTCTTCATCCCCAGCTAGGAGAAGGCAGTACTTGCAGCAACCAAAGTAGAACTGGTCATCTACAACAGGTGGGAGATAAACCCTGAGTATGAGGAGGTACTCAGCTAGACTTACCCATCAAAACTAGAAATAAAAGACACCAAGGGTCATGCAAGGCTTAAGAGGTGGGCTAGCTAGACACAGTTGCATAAAAGAGCTTATGAATAAAGTAACCAATTTAAACTTCGCCTCAAGTTTATCATCATTTACCTGTCCACTAGATTTGCACCTGTACTAGAGCACTCACTTATTAGGAGCAAACAATATTAACCATAGCAGGTATAATAAGGTTGTCATCATCATATCATCATTTCCGAACCATTAGGTTATTTAGTGTATCTACTTTGGAGATAAGCCCGTCAAGTTCTCACTAACCGGGAGAGACGGCGACTCGAATCGAATTACAACTCAGCTGAGGGGGTATTCCTAACTCTCACCCTGGCATACTTTGCAAGGGTAGCCATGGGTCACCTTTGGGACAACTCAGGAACCAAATTCACGGGTTTGATCAGCGCCAGCACTCTCAGGGATTACCCTTCTGCCAGGACGATCAGGACTTTTAAATCACCTGCCCTTGGACTCACGCCTACGGCTCCCTTCCGAGGCGTACTTTATACTTATCGACTCCCGGCCTGAGGTGAGCTACTCGGCTTCGTGGTCGGTCTCCAGACCCGGCCAACTAAGAGAGAGGCATGCGTTCAACATGAATAGGAAAGGCTCCAAGATTCAGTCCTTAAGTGACACAGACGGGGTCACTGCAAACCAGCAAGCCTCCGTCCAGTCTTCATTTCAAATTAAGACTGGTTCTTTTCCACGATAGCAAATATAGCCAACCGTGCCATATGTATCTTCCTATATCTCGCAGGTGACAGGAAATCACCCGACTTATACCGTGTTTAAGCAGGGCTAAGCACTATACAAGCCTGAGCTACATAGGATTCAGGGTATCAATATCTGGACAAGGATTGGATAACCAATGCAGCAAGTGTTTGCATCCAACACCTAAACTTAATGCAACAATATATATATATGTAACAATAATACTGTAACTACATTTCAAAAATTAGGAGGCTTAATATGCTCCGGGACTTGCCTTTCACAAAGTTGCACGGACAGTGATCCGGGCACTCAACGGCGACCTCGTTTGGCACTTCTCCTGAAGGCTACACCTCCTGTACCGCCGGTGTCGGCTGCTGCTGCTCGCTCGATTCCTCGAATTCTAGTAGGGTCACTCCTTCCGGTACACCTATTGCATGCCGATGCACAAGATAAATATCATGGATGCATAAGGAATGACATGATGCTCATGATGAATGAATCACAGTAAGTGTTTAACGAAACATCATTGGACACTCGTTTACCGATTAAGAATAACTCTATTCAAATCACTTTAAAACATGTATCTAACTTCACTTGAAGAACAAGATCAACTTACCTAACTTGCATAACCTAAGATAAAGATGCTCATCTTCAGTTAAAGGCCTAACACCTAGGAACATTACCACAAACTTAGAAATAGTAAATGCATACTTAAAACAACAGTTAAAGTTTCATATGCACACGGGTAGTTCCTTAATTCAATCATAACCAGAGTTCTATAAATTCAAATGACTTGCAAGAGGACATTCTGGAAAGATTATGAAATTCTCTACAAATCATTTGTAAACATCAAAGCATGATTCTTACGTTAACCAAATCGAATTCCAGTAAACCTAGAATCTGTCCAAAAATGATAGGGTTACTAACTTAATTATTTAATGATGATGCAAAAGCATAATTGGACCAAACTAAGTTTACCAACTTGTTACACATACCAGAGGAACATCAGAAAGTATAGTGCCAACTTCTAAATAAATTATTTAATATCCTTTTCTAATTTATTTAGTTAATTAGGTGATTAAAGCAATATATAGTAAAACTATTCAGAAAATCTACAAAAATTACAGTAGCTATCTCATGCCTCACATAGACTACCATAAAAATTTCAAAGCCATTGGGCAAGCAGAACTTGTTGTACCCAAAATAACAGATGGCATGTCTATTTTTAGCATAATTAGGAAACCCTATTGAAAAGTGTCAAGCAATAGATTTCACATTTTTCCTAACATCATTTTAGCATAAGAATAGCACTTACCAAATTTTACCCTTACTGGATCTATAGAAAAATTATGAAAATTCACACAAGATCCATCCATGCAAACAAGAGAATTTTATAACTCCTACATACAGTGTCCAAAATACATGAAAATTTAACTACAAGATATTCATGATATGAGCAGTACACCATAAAAATTTCATGCCATTTGGAGCTACCTAGAAAAAGATATAATTATCCCTATTTCCTCCATGATTAAAAGAGATAAATAGAAACTCCCATTTTCATAACAGAATATGGCATAAATCATATTTTTAATATAAACTAGACTTTATCATGAACTCAGCAAAATTGGAACCACATCATTTGAATCTACCAACTAGGAGATACCTATTTTTGAATATATACACAATTCAGTGAAAAGAATAAAACAAAACACAAATAAGAAAACCTATATCAGCTACTGGGCCGGCCTGAAAGAACGGCGGCCCACAATGCGCACGCGTACGTAGGCGCTGGCGCGGTCCAGAAACGGCGCGGCCCACGCCGGCTCCCGCCTGCTTCCGCGACTGACAACGGGGTCCCGCGGGTCAGCGAGAGAAACAGGGGAGTAAGAAAGGGGCGGCGGTGAAGCTCATCGCCGGTGACTCTTCCGGTGAGGCTAGCGGTGCTACGGCGTTCACCTCACCCATGCGCATCTATTGGAACCATCTATTGAAGCTATAGTCACGGCCAAAGGCAATGGCGACTGCCATGGCGGCGCACAGCCACGGCTTGGCCGGCTCCGGCGAGTCGACGGCGCTACGGCCCTAGTGGCCTGCTCTCCGAGCATCAGTAGCACACGCAGCAGCTAGCGCAAGGGAGAGAAGGGATGGCAAGAGGCGCGATGACAGTTGGCCACGTGGAGCGCCAACTCCGGCGAGGTCCCGCCATGGCGGCGATGGAAGAACTAACGAATCCGCGCTTACCAAGACTCAAACAAACCGACTGAGAGATGGAGGTGGTAGAGGAGATCACGGCGAGGCTCTGAGCAAACTAGGCAACGCATTTTTGCAAAGGCGCGTGAGGTAGGTGATGGCGAAGCTCGGCCGGCAATGGCGGAGCTGCAGCGGCTCGGCGCTGCGCACGGTGGAGGAGAAAGAGAGGCAAATGGAGCAGGCGAGTGCGTCGGGCAGGCGCGGGGTGCTCAAGTCGCGGCCAGCAGCGCCAAGATGCCCGTGGCATGTGGCAGCACGAGTAGAAGTCCAGCGACGGGTGGCACACACGTGGCGTCTATTGTCTGATGGCGGTCAGTCACTGTAGCACCCATTCAGACAACGGAAACCGACTGACATGCGAACTTAGCAGTGATGGATCTCCTAAACCGTGATGATTTAGTGGAAATATTGTATACAAAAGTTGTAGAGCTATGGTAGGGCTACAACTTTGATTTAGACATCAACAACTAATTCACCCTGTATCCTAAGTTGTATCAAGCCAAAGGTGGCTCAATCCAACTGAAAATACAGTTAGGACTTAGAATCTTTTTCAGTGTTGAATCCACCATCAATAATGACTTGTGGGCCATGTTTGAGCATGTTCTAGCCATTTTCATGAGATGATCATAAAACAACTTTTGTTCCTTGATAATTTAGCTACAACTTTGGTAAAGAGTGCATAGCCATGCAAGGTCTCTAAGTTAGTCTTTTGAATCAGTCAAACAGTGGCACTCTAAGGGTCAATTCAAGTCAAACCTCTCCAAAAGGGCAATTTGGTCATTTTGGTCCACATGACAATGTCCAAACAATTACCCTAAGTGTAGTTAAGGTGTATTAGACCATAATCAACCACTTTACACAAGTGCTATACCCATGTCAAATGATCACATGTGATGAAACAACAAAACAAGCAATTCACCCAAATGTTGCAATGCAATGTTTCACATGTTTCATGACTTTGTTGTTATTTTATACTTGTCACATTACTACCATATTGCCATGTTTCAAGGTATGAGAAATTTATGTTGCATTCACAGGTTGCCCTACTACCATTCATAAGCAATCAAGTATGAAACAAATAGAATTTGCGAATGTTGCATATGTGTGTTTCAGTGACAATGGCATGATGACATAGATAATGCATATGTTTATGAAATGACATGCAATTTTGTGGAAGCCAAACACCTAGGGTGTTACAGCAACAGATGACTGATCTCTTGCAAGTCGCGGTATAAGTTAGTTATCGGTCTATATTGTTATTTGTAAGGCTGCAATAGACGACTAATCTCTTACAAATCATGATATAGATTAGTTATCGATTCATATCAATCTTTACAAGGCTGCAATAGACGACTGGTCTCTTGTAAACGCTAGTATTGATCAAAGTTATCAATATTGTGTTAAATAGTTTACTGTTTAATATAATATCACCAATTGCCCAATCTAGATTGAGATTTATTGGTCTTATTATTTTGATCTATCATCTACTGATTATTATCACTACTAAATTCAATTCTTGATGTTAGATCCTATTTGATGACTAATCTATCTCGATCTTGATCATACATGGTGGGTGCTTAAAGTCGTGTTTTGTTAAGAGATAGATTCATTGATCACCAGTATCCAGTATGACTCCGCTATCAATGCTACATTAGCTGACTCAATTTGTTGATAGCATGTCAGATTAGACATTGTTGGTTAATAGATCCATCTATTAAGAAGTGCATGGCGTCATCCACCCGCTATGTCTCCATCGGCTATTTAGCCGATGACCTGGGCTTCCACGCATATAACATGCCTTCATAATTTCTTTGTGATGTAAGTAGATCTATCGATTGCTGGTCTCTAATCTATGGTCCTACTGTCAATGCTGCATCTGACGACTTGACCTATTGATGGTACAATAGATTGAGCCTAGTTATTTGTAGATTTATTTATATTCAACAGATGAGTGATCGTATGCTATACAATAAGATCACCGAAATCGGTTGTTTTAGCCGATAGCCCTGTATGTTGAGGATGTACTAGCTATTTACATGCTTTTATTTGTTATTTTCCTAGTTGAAAGCTAGTATGTTTCTCACATGTATGCTTACACGTCTACCCTTACATCTATCACATGTTTTCATGATCATCGGCTAAGTTAGATCCATGTAATCGAGTAAATAATAATCGCTGATATGCTTATTTTGTTTACATTACATCATGAACATGCTGGATATCGACTCTTTAGTCGATATCCTTATCTTGCTGACCACTTGGCCATACATTTGGAACTGTCTAGACAAACACCGGCATGTTCTTTCTCTCCTTGTCAATTACAGGGTCACATTGACCAACACGCCCTCGGTCACGACCATCTGGTCCAGTGTCTACTCCTAAGCCTAGAGAGAGCTTAGGATCCGCTCCATGCAGTTTCTCTCGGCTTTCTTTATGTGTGGGGCACCTGATGACGAAGGATGACCCGTTGCTTTTTTCACCATCCACACAATCTTAGCACGCCTGGTAGGACCACAATCATCAACATGGATAATCAGACGATCCTCAAGGTCAACCTTAAAGACCTCCCCGATGACCAAAAGGCGGCGGAAGAATTCAGAGAGAAGTGCCTGTTGTCTTACAGTAGGGCACGCGATTCAGTCGTTCAAAAGACTCTCGTGCTAAGTGTTGACGGTAGTTAACAACCATTATAAACCATCAATTAAACTTGGATAAGGGCACAAATGTAATCACCAATGATGTTTAGGGGTTTAAACTAATAAATTCCACAAGTTTTGGTGAATCTATGTTTTCAGCAGGGTTTATCCAGAAAACCGCCAAGGTGGACCTAATCGTCGAAGGAAATTATGGAATTCCGTCATGGTACATATGTGGGAAAACTCTAGCAGGGTCCAGAAGGCAAATCATAGAAGCGGGGCTCAATCCACTACCATGTGGGGCCGACCGACCTATAGGTGGGGCTGCCTGGTCCCTTTGGGCCACACCTATTAGCCTACTTCGTATGTCGGTTCCCCACCGCCTTTGATGATGCATCTAAGCCGTTGCTTAAGTTGGTTTGATCCAAGGGCTCATGTTGGACCCTTAGGGCTATATATACCAGCCCCTACCCCCTCCCTCAGAGGGATCCTAAAACCCTAATTCATATTCTCCTCATGAGGATCAGAGCTAGCTATCAAGAGAAGATTAGACCTCCACAGGACCTAGTCTTTAGAAATAGAGAGATGGAGAGTGAGGGAAGAGTTTGGAGGAGATGCTGGCCTGTTGTAACACCCCAGGTGTTATGAGCTTGCTTTGCACCAAGATTTAGGTCCAAGAGGAATTAGCCAAACAAGTTTTTGGGTTTTAAAAATTTATAACGCACGTCAAATGATAAGCGAATCCTATGTGACTCAATTTTGTGGTTGAGAAAAATCAAAGTAAATAGTGTTAACTAGTGCTCTTAGGAGCTCAAAAATCAAATTTGAGGTTAAGATAAGCTCTTTTCGTTAAGTCGACAAACACTTGAACTATTGTTAAAATACCATTTTTGGCGAATTATACTGAGCAAAATAGTTAAATGGTGCTTAAATATTTAGCTCCTTTGGGTTAGTATAAGGTATGGACTATTGCATGAAGTGTTTGTTGGTTGGAGTTAACAAGGTTTAGACCTATTAAAAATTGTGACAAAAGAGTTAATGGTTACTTAGCCCCAACTAAAATCCTTAACTTTTCTAAGTATGGAAAAGTAGTAAGACAATGCTATTTTGACATTTAATTTCTAACAAAAATGTTTAAACACTAGATCCATGTTTTTGTACTATTGGTTGGTTCTAAGTAAGCACTTGAGCATGGTGTAGGTCAAAGTTGTGTTGGATGTCATGTTGTCCGCTCTAAAATTGCCCAAACTTCGTTGGAACACGCTGTGAACCATGTTGTTGGTTCTCTGTTCATGAACCGGCACTCTAGGGATGAACCCGAGTTGGCATCCTATATTCTCCCTCTCTGGTTGCTCTTGGGTCATGATGATTGTTCCGCTAGCTAGCTGGTAGTGTCGACTTTAGGTTAGTAGGATTGGTTGAACTTTGGTTGAGATGATCGACATCCTTTGCTTTGCTTTAAAATGCGTGCATGTCACCTAGGGCAGCTATTCAGACTGTGCACGGTCACCATGTTTGGGTGTGCGGCGTCGCACGTGGGTGCTCACATCATCGCACATGCACACCGCGTGTGACTTTGCCGGTGGCGGTCTTGTCGCCGCTCGTGTTGCACGTTGGTTCGGCCGAGCTATGCCCTAGCCTCATGTGCACATGAGAGCTACGCTAGTGCAGCTGTTGTGCGGTCGCGTGGTGAGGCATCATCGCAATACGTTTGCTGGGTGTCCCCATTGTTGCTGCATGCGTGCGCCACTGTGTTCGCTGAGCCACATGCGGGGTCAAGCCAAGGTCATGGCCATTGTCACCGTGTCGATGTGGTAGTCACCCTGCCCTATGTCTCACCTACCATGATCCTATGCCGCCACCCACCATGTCTGGGTCAGCTGACCCTAGTCACAGGGTGACGATGATGCCTCTCTACTCGTCCTGTCTCACTTTCCCCCCTGCCGGTGAGACCTACTTCAATTCAAGCGTGTCGTGCCAAGCCCTCCATTGTCTCGTCACCTGTGCGCATGTGCTCGTGTTGTAGCTATCAACCAGAGCCGCCTATGTTGATTGAGGACTGTCCGTTGCTATAGATGGTAGTCAGGTCACAGACTTATTATCCTAAGCACATACTTGCTTATGGGAGCGGGAAGGCTCGTTATGCTCTTGTTGTGGGTTCTGACTCTTTTTGGACTGATTAATTGGAGTCGGGGAAAAGGTGGAGGTCTAAGCACTATACTAACACTGGGTCTCAAGTGTGGGGGCTTGGAGTCCAAGTTTGGACAGGAACATGGACCCCATGATAGGAGTGGAATGGGTTGGTCTTGTTTGTGCCTGGGGTACAAATGGGGCATGTGTTTCGGGGTACCCAGCTGTGATATATTGATTCATGAATCATCGTTTCTATGAGATGGTACCGACTTGACTATGGTCTAGCGCCGTAGTAACAACTAGAATATGAAAGATGGTAAAATAGTTCTGATTGCTTACCACCTGCTTGAAAGTAGCATAGGTGCTTACATAGAATGGATAGTTAATGAACTAATGATGACTGCTAATAAAATTTAATATAAGGACGCATGTATAGTAATACTTTCGCAGATGTAATAACCCACAAGCCAAATAAGCCTTTTATATCCTTGGAGTCTTTTATTTTTCTCCTGTCGGGTAAGTCTTGCTGAGTACAATCGAGTACTTAGGGTTTTATTCCCCCTATTGCAGGTGATCAGAGGATACTTATAGCTGACTCTTGTGTGTGGAAACCTCTGGTGGACTCAGAGAGAATTCATTTCATGCTACGACCATAGTGTTTATTTATAATCCTCACTAAAGGTTTTTATAAGAAAAGATGTAAAATCTGCTAGCAGCTCTTATATATAAATGTCCACTATGATAATACTTCACCATGTCATTAAATTAATCTTTGCTTCCTCTATAACTCTGATAACATTGTTATATTCCATTGTTATAATCAATTAGGTAATATTCTACCACTGTAATGAAGTGATGTAAGAAATGACTTTAGAATGTTGTAAGCTTTATTCTCTTATTTATGACCCTGATGGAAAAATATGAATTTTTGAGTTCTCCGTTGGGGTGTGCTCGACGAAACTACGTAGTTTAGTGTCTCTCTTGAGTACTTAGTGTCTAATGGAAGACAAGTACTCATGGGAGGCATTAGATTAGGTGGTTCTACCACACCTATCGGTGCTCCCTCTACAACTTGTACCTTGGTGGAAGTCAACCTTGCGTCTAAGATTTCTCTGGTATCCACTTCTGATTTAAGTAAGTAACATGTTTATATTGTTCTTCTAGTTTGTGAGTCTCTTTTGAGTGCTTTAATCTATTGGCATTAGGTTAAAGTATTATTCGTAGTGTAAGCATGGTGCTTAGACTCGGGTAACTCGTGGATGTACCCTACATTCTGGATCGGTGGTAGCTCATGAGGGTGACTCTTATTGCCTCGTTGAATCCTTTGTAGTCCACCTCCCATTTGTAGGACTAGCAGGATTTAGTTATTATAGGAAACATACTCTGTCTATGTTTCCCTTAGTAATATCCCCAGTCGAACAATATAAGACATAGCTTATCGAGATTAGAACTAGAAGACCTTAGCGATCTCTCTACACTGCCGACTTTCTTAAGTCTTGTTCCTACTCTGGGTTAAGTTGGATCGTAGTTAACCTTACATGTTTCCCTGTGGATACGATACTTGGAATACCGCCGAGTGAAAGCTACAGCAGTATCCGTCCGCTTGCAGATTTATCTATGTGCGTTAAATATACCAACACCAAGCGTCCTCCTGCATGGACAAAGTGAAGATGTTGAAGCAAGGACTACTGCTCATTTGGTCCACAAGACTGTTCATGAAGCCTTTACAAACAACAATAAGGTGTTGGCCAACACGATTGGTAATGTTTTGAAACAAATCTTCTTTGGAGCGCTAGTTGATCAAGTTTGGCCAGCATACTCTAATGGCTTTAATCCTTCGGCTGTGGGAAGCAACATACCTGGTTCTAGTCAGCAGCTGAATGGTGGGCAGTTCCAACAGCCACCAATATAGCAGCTTCCAGGAGGATAGGCTCAAGATCAGACCCTACAAATAGCAGGGGGGCAAAATCAAGTTCTGTCAACTGTAGGGGGGCAAGGTCAAGCCCTACCGATGGCAGGGGGACAAGCTCAGATGATAGGGGGCAACCACCAGCACATCAATCATCAAGTGCCCTGTCACAAAGGCAGTTCAGCAGCCTACTAGACAAAATCAAGTTTATTTAGTCCAGTAGCAAACCTCTCTAGCTACTCAGTAGGTTGTGCAATGGCTAGCTCAGGGAAGATTCAGTACTTCCTATCAAACACCTCAGTCGGCCCATAAAATTGCTCCATCAGTGCAGAGGATCATTAAGAATGTTGATCCTAGTTACTTCAATAGTTGATTGCAAGGATATGCAACTCATAATGCTCAGATTGACTATCTAGAGGGATATCACCTGGTTTCTGATGCCAGCACATACGAGCTCATGCCACATCCAGGGTATCAGAATCCTTATAGCTACAATGCATAGTAACTTTAGTAGCTTCAGGCCTAAGGGCAAATGTCTCTGGCTCAGAATCAACAAGTTCAACTACAAGGATCTTAAGCTCAGGCTCAAGGGTAGATAAGACAAGAAGTTGCTAGCATGGACATTGATGAGTTTGTCAACTAGATAATTGCTATTATGTAAAGCCAGTTCAGTCTAAAACCTAAAGGATAGGTTGGCTCTTACTAGTGCCCATACCTAACCTGTTATGATATTGTACAACTCCCACCACGCTATAGAGTCCCAGATTTCTCCAAATTCACCAGGGTAGATGAGATGACAACCATGGAACATATCAGCCGCTATCTTGTCTAGCTTGGAGAAGCGTCTATTGAGGAGGCACATAAAGTTAGATTTTTCCCCTTGTCCCTATCTGGATTGGCCTTCAATTGGTTTTTATCGCAAGAACTAAACTCAATCACTATGTGGGCCGATCTGGAGAACAAGTTCCATGCATATTTCTACAAAGGAATAGGAGAGAAGAGGATTACAGACTTGACAAGCATGAGGCAGAGGAACAATGAATCAGGCTCTAAATTCATTCAAAGATTTAGAGAAGTAAGGAGCCATTGCTACTCGGTGAATCTCTCTGATGGCTAATTGGCTGAATTGGCCCTTCAAGGGATGTCTCCATTAATCAAAGAGAAGTTTGATGGCTAGGAATTTGAAACCTTGGCCCATTTAATTCAAAGAGTGTCTTCCTTTGAGAATCAGCATTGAACCCTTCGTAAGGAGAAGTATTTGAAGGGTATTGCTGCTATGACTGTCCCTATGATGCGGACTCTAATGGAGATGATCTAGAAGTCATGATCGCTGAATGGACATGGGTCAAGGCTCCTGTATCTTATCCATGGATGAAGGAAACAGATAACACCTATGACTTTGATGTCAAGAAAGCTGACAGGATATTCGACTTGCTATTGGAAAAGAAGTTGTTGAGATTACTCGCAAATCATGTGATCCCTTCGACTGAAGAACACAAAGGGAAGAAATACTGCAAGTTCCACAATGTTACCAACCACAGTACCAACAAATGCAGAATCTTCTGCTTTCACATTCAAAAGGCCATCGAGTAAAGAAAGATCAAGTTTGAGCCAGCTAAGAAATCGATGATGGACATAGATAAGCATCATTTCCTAGGGGTGCATATGGTAGAGTTCTAGTTGGCTAAGAGAAAGATGAAGGTCTTGACGTCGGCTAACCCTAAGGTTCAAATAATGGCTAATGAGTATGAAGAATCAAAGAAGCAGCATAATCAGCAAAAGAGCCTATATGATCAAGGTGAAACCTCTAGAGTTGGTGCTATGCATCCTCGAGTGGCATCTAGGATCTTGTTGAACAAGTGGCAACGACAGAAGGAGGACTACCAGCGCTGGCTTGAAGAAGAAGAATATGAGCATCAGTGTGAAGAATAAAGGTACGAGAGAGAGCAAGTTGAGCTACATTAGAGTTGTCCTTTCATCAGACACTGCTAGAATGAAGGTTTGAAATTGCCTACATTATGTAACTGCCAAGAGTGCTGAAATCAATATGCAGAGTTTAGGCAATCTCAAGCCAACCACAGGTCCATCCATGAACGTTTGAGTTATCAATCCAATGACATGGATAGGCGCATAAAAAATAAAGGAGTTCATGATCGGCTAGGCAAATGTATACATGATCAAAATTGGGCCGATCATGATGAAGAGAAAGAGCATGTTTGGCAAGAAGGCCAATAGTGTCTAGGAGGTCTAACAAGGAGCCAAAAGAGAAGGGTTCAACGCTTGAGGAACAAAGAATTAGAAGCTCAGAAGTATAATAGATCTCGGACATGGCGCATCAAGCAAACAGCCGACAAGGGTAAGCCATCAGCTAATATTGATATGGTCTTTATCCTACCTATAGAATTTAGAGCTCCACCCAAGTATAAACAAGAAGAATCCAATGAATAAGAGTGTGATGAAGAAGAATTAGGAGAAGCAGTGGCTTAGCTAGCCCTCTAGTCCCAACAAGCTATATTTGACAAACCATCTCAGCATCAGAACTTAAAAGCCTTATACATGAAAGGATTTGTCAATGGAAAGCCGATGACTAAGATGTTAGTCGATGGAGGTGTTGTTGTCAATCTGATGCCCTATACTACATTCCACAAACTTGGAAAGGGTCCTAGAAACCTGCTTCAAACTGATATGATGTTGAAAGACTTTGGAGGCAATGCGTCTAAGACCCAGGGGGCAGTCAGCGTCGAATTGACTATTGGGAGCAAGACTCTGCCTACTACTTTCTTCAACATCAATGGCAAGGGGACATACAGTTTGCTCTTGGGTCTTGACTGGATCCACGCCAATTGTTGCATTCCACCAACAATGCACCAATATCTCATCCAATGGCAAGGAGATAACATCGAAGTGGTTTCGGCTGACACATCTATGAGTGTGGCAACAGCCGATCCAGCATATTGGGAATTTAAAGATTGTGAATGCTTCTCTGGTAGAATCTAGGAAGGAGGCGTCATTAAGATCAACGATGAACGTCAATAGCCGATCCAAGCATTCGGCTTTGAGAGTTTATTTTGATGTATCCCCTAGTTGGTTGCTATGGAACGGCTAAAAATTGCTCTCGTAGATTAGTTTGCCAGAATGTAGCCATTCTATTTCAAAGAGTCGGATTTGGATGTAGTAGTACAACATTTTTTAAGAAGGTTGACAGCTGGTGATTTTTGGTTTAATACTTGAATCATCATCGGCTATCTTCAAAAAAATCGATCGATATGAGATTTTGACCCTGGTGATTAAGAGTATTGCTCAGAATTCAGGCTACCACTAGGATTGACAACTAGTACTAATAGAGCTTTGCCTTTAGAACAAAAAAATGAAAATCCTAGTTCAGCATAAGAAGGCGAAAGCCAGTGCAGTACGCATCGCCTATAGTGCAAAAAATAAAGAAGAAAAATACAAGTCGTATGGAAAAACATCGACGACATTCATAGGGACAAACAGGAGATCAATGTTGACGGTCATTAACACCAATTATAAACCGTCAACATAACCTACATATATACTTAATTCTATCACCATACATAGTTATAGGGTTTGATTCTAACAAGTTCCACGAGTTTTGGTGCTCTCACTTGTCTCGCAGGATATTTAATTTTTCTTAGAACAAAATTATCTCAAATGGTGAATTGGAGCGCACCATTGTGAAGAGGTCGTCGAGCTGATCGAAACGGATATATTATTTGCTATATTTGGAGCTCGAAATAAAAGGATAATTTCTTAAATAAAAGAAAAAAAACTCCACATCATAAACTGCGGGACTAATTGGGCCCAATTCATAATTTGGCCCATAAAGGCCATGTGTATTTTAATGAGATATGGTGGAAAGTTTAGTACCAATGAGGCTAACTAAGAGGGGGAGGGTGCCAGGCGCCCCCATATAGCAGCCCCTACCCCCCTCCCTAGAGCATTCCTGAAACCCTAATTCATATCCTCATCTCAGGATCAGGGCATCAAGAGAAGATTAGTCATCTATAGGATCTAGTCTTGTAGATAAAAATATTGAGTTAGAGAGTGAGGGAAGAGTTTGGAGGAAATATCGGCCTATCGGTGCTACCTCTACGGCTTGTACTTTGGTGAATCTAGGCTTCTCCAAGTGTACATCTGAGATACTTCTGGTAATTGATTTATGTTTAAAGTAAGTTTTGTGCTCTTTTGTTCATGGGTTCACAGTTCTTTTGAGTGCTCTAGTCCTTGTTAGGCCTCTAGATTAGAGTAGTAATCGTTAGCATAAGCCTGGTGCTTAGGCTATTGGCTACCTATGTTTCCTCCCTGCTTCTTGGTTGTGTGGTACCAACGGGAGGTGACAGCCCCATCTATCCTTTGTAGTCCACGCCAAATTGAGCAGGTTCTTAAATTAGTAGGACCGTAATGGCATCGGTAGAGTTATCTATTAGCGGTGCTTTACTGTCTAAGCAGCGTTCCGAAGTGAACATTAGAATCATAAGCCTTGCTTTGCATAGGGTCATAACCATAGGAATCCTCTCTACTCATACCTTAAACCTTGATTGCTATCCCTGGACAAACTAGTTGTTAGACGACATACACACGTTTTCATGTGGATATGATACTTGATAATACTCTGGGTGAAAACTACTTTGATACTCGTGCGCTTGCAGATTTTGTCTCTGTGTGCCTCCACAGGTGTCAACAAGTTTTCTAGCACCGTTGTCGAGGAAACGGTTGTTGTGATTTCATCGAACCAGGTTTGTCCTTGTATCTTTTATTTTATTTCTTTTTAAATATGGATAATATCATGCCTATCAATCAATTTGCTACTTCCATGGGCGCACAACTAGAGCCACCGGAATCATAGAAACCCATCCTTACACTAGGCTATGAGTTGCGTCCTAGTTTAATAAGTATGCTCCAGGAACAATCGTTCTCAGGAGAAGGTGATGAAAGCCCATATACTCACCTATGAGAGTTTGAGCAAACCTGTGCATGCTTGCATATTGTGGGCATGTCACATGAAACCTTTAAGTGGAAGCTATTTACGTTCTCTTTGACGGGAAGAGCTAAACACTGGTATACCCGCACCATAGGGAGTGTACAAGAAGATTGGGAAGCCTTATGCTCTAGCTTTTGCTTATCTTTCTTTCCCATCTCTGGAGTGGTTAGCCTTCGAAGAGAGGTTCTATCTTTCAAACAAAAAGAAAAGAATCTCTTGGTGCGGCATGGGCACGTTTCAATGACCTAGTCAACTTTGGCCCCGACCTTGCCATTCAAGACCATATGCTTTTACAACACTTTTATATGGGTCTTAGTGGGGAGACCGCATAGTTTCTTGATACATCTTCTAGAAGTGCCTTCTTACATTGCTCTGCTAGTGAAGGGGGAAAATTCTTAGAAAAATCCTAGAAAATACCCCCTACACTAGTGTTCATGACGATGGCCCAGAAGATGTAGTTGAGGAAACTCCTAAGGAAGAACCTATGATAGTTGAGCCTAAGCCTTTAGCTACTCCACTTGAAGCCTCAACTATCCTCCAAGTTCCCAAACCACTATAGGAGGAAGAAATTCCCCCTTTGGAAAATATGATTGAATTCGAGGATGAGCAATTCTCTGATTTTCAAAACACCTCAAATTCTTATGCAATATGGAAATCTTTGGCACCATCAACACTTAAACAGCGTCTTCCTGACCCAACCGAAGAGAAATTCCTTAAAAAGACCGTGAATGAGTTAATAATGATCATAAGCAATGAGTGGTTGGGAGAATCCAAACTTTCTCTTGAAATCATTCATTTAGATTCTCCCTCTACCTCCATTCATTATTAGATTCATAAAACCTCCTTCAATGCTCTTTATAATCTAGTTGTAGGAGTAAATCTTATGTCTAAATCTTTTGCACATACCCTTCCTAGAAATATGCAATTAACTCCAACAACCAAACTCTTAAAAAGCCTCTCAGGGCAAATCCTTCCTAGTGAAGGAATTTTTCACCTCATCCCTATCAAAGTAGATGAAACCAAGATGTATCTTAGTTTTTATATTTTTTATATTTGGGAGTTTGACCTTTTGATAGGGCATCCAATAGAGAGACTCCTACATGAAGGAAGAAAGGGGAGTATAAATGTAAGTCTCGGGAAAAGCATAAACCTTTCTACCCCATTACTCGCTCGTTACATGTTAAGATAGAGTTGAGCCCCGAGCAAGATCCAATGAAAGAGATTATGGCAGCATCTATCCAAGAAGCCTCCAACAAAGATCTCGAAGAGGACGCCCAGAATTTCATCTAAGATGAAGAAGAACCATGAGATCCTTTCCCTTTGTATGAAACTCGAGAGCCACCAAAACCCTCCATTGTGCTCAAACCCCTTCCTTCAGGTTTGAAATACGCTTTTCTAAACAATGATAGGGAGTCTCCTATGATTATTAGTGATAAAATCTCTGAAGATGAGACCCTCTGGCTCCTTACCGTTTTAGAAAAGCATCGCTCTACTTTCGGTTACTTGCTCGAAGACCTCAAGGGGATTAGTCTAGCCCTTTGCACCCATCGCATTCCCATAGATCTAGCATATCCACCTTCTAGGGAGCCTCAACGTAGGCTTAATAATGCGATGAGAGAAGTTGTGAAGAAAGAGTTTTAAAGCTTATGCATGCACGGATAATCTATCCCATGCCTTATTGTGAGTGGGTAAGCCCAGAACAAGTTGTACCAAAGAAAGGGGGCATGACTGTGGTAAAAAATGAAAAAGATGAATTAATCCCACAACGAATAGTCATGGGATGGCGGGTGTGTATTGATTACCGAAAACTTAACAAGGCAACAAAGAAAGGTCACTTCCCATTACCCTTCATCGATGAGATGTTGGAACGGCTTGCAAAGCATTCTTTCTTTTGTTTCCTTGATGGGTATTCTGGCTATCATCAAATCCTGATCCATCCTAATGATGAAAGCAAAACTACTTTTACTTGTCCCAATGGAACATGTGCTTATCGTAGGATGTCTTTCAGATTATGCAACTCTCCAGCTTCATTCCAATGGTGCATGATGCCTGTATTTTTAGATATGATAGAAGAAATCATGGAAGTTTTTATGGATGATTTTTCTATTTATGGAAAAACTTTCAATGATTGCTTAGAAAATTTAGACAAAGTTTTGCAAAGATGTGAGGAAAAGCACTTAGTCCTTAATTGAGAAAAATGCCATTTCATGGTTAGGGAAGGCATAGTGCTTGGACACTTGGTGTCTCAACATGGGATAGAGGTGGACCGAGCTAAAACAGAAGTAATAGAACAACTACCACCTCCTATAAATGTCAAAGGGGTACGAAGTTTCCTTGGTCATGTAGGGTTCTATCGCCGTTTTATAAAAGATTTTTCTCATATTGCAAGACCCCTTACAAGTTTGCTAGCCAAGGATGCTCCCTTTGAGTTTGATGATGAGTGTTTAAATGCTTTTCAAATCCTTAAGAAAGCGATCATCTCTGCACCAATCATTCAACCCCCTGATTGGTCGTTGCCTTTTGAAATCATGTGTGATGCTAGTGATTATGCTGTGGAGGCAGTTTTGAGTCAAACAAAAGATAGAAAGCATCATGCAATTTTTTATGCTAGTAAAACTCTATCAGGACCTCAACTTAATTAAGCAACAACTGAAAAAGAGCTCCTGGCTGTTGTTTTTGCTATGAACAAGTTTTGATCTTACTTAGTAGGAGCAAAGGTTATTGTTTACATGGATCATGCTGCTCTTAAATATCTCCTTACTAAGAAAGATGCTAAGTCTTGGCTTATAAGATGGATCCTTTTGCTTCAAGAATTTGATTTAGAAATTAAAGATAAAAAAGGAATAGAAAATTCTATAGCCGATCACTTGTCAAGAATGCAGTTCGAGAATCCATAGGAGTTTCCCATCAATGGTTTTCTATAGGATGACATGCTCCTAAAGGTCATAGGATCTGACCCCTGGTATGCAAATATTGTTAATTTTATGGTTGTAGGTTATGTACCACCAGGGGAGAATTTGCGAAAGCTCATTCATGAAAGTCGCCTCCACCTATGGGATGAACCATACCTCTTTCGGGTTTGCTCTGATGGACTTCTTAGGAGGTGTGTTCCAGCTGAGAAAGCAACCAAGATCATTGAAAGATGCCACTCATCACCATATGGAGGACATTATGGGGCATTCCACACTAATACTAAGATCTAGCAAAGTGGATTCTTTTGGCCAACCATGTACGATGATACCAAAGAATTCATACGGAGGTGCATCCCATGTCAGAAATATGAGAATATCAATGCAAGAGACGCCATGCCACTCACCACTAACCTCTAGTTAGAACTCTTTGATGTCTGGGGAATTGACTACATGGGCCCAACTCACTTCATTGATAGAAAGTGCTGACGCTTCTTATCTGATCATGGGGTCCGTCATAACATCATGACACCATATCATCCTTAAACTAGCGGATAAGCAGAAACATCAAACAAGCAAATCAAGAACATTCTGCAGAAGACCATTAATGAGATGTGGACAGCATGGAAGGATAAGTTACATGGAGCACTATGGGCTTACAAAACATCTTACAAAACACCTCTTGGAATGTTACCATACCAACTTGTCTATAGGAAGACATGTCACCTACCTATCGAGTTAGAATTCAAAGCTCATTGGGCCATGAAAAGGTGGAACGTGGACTTTGAAGCAGCTGGGAAGAAGAGAAAGTTGCAACTCTCTGAGCTAGAGGAATTGCGAGAAAAGGCATATCATAATGCAAAACTCTACAAAGAGAGGATAAAAAGGTGGTATGACAAATGATTGAAAAAGAAGGAATTCAAACCAGGTGACAAGGTGTTGCTTTTCAACTCTAGAGTGAAGTTGTTTGGACATGGGAAACTATGAAGCAAATGGGAAGGACCTTACAAGGTAATTAGCACATCGTCTCATGGAGCAGTCACACTTCAAAATGATGAAGGTATGCTTTTCAAGGTAAATGGTCATCGTTTAAAAGTTTTCCATGACACACAATTGCCAGAAGAAGAGTTGGATATAATTAACTTCATAGAATTTAAATAACATTTTCAATTTAGCTCTTCTTCTTTACTCTGTGAAAAACCCTTAAAACCATGTTTACCTACTAAAATATTGCCAAGATCTCTCTAGTCTTTTGTTGGTGCTTGTCTCCACATGTTGTTTATGCAAGGTAACAGAATTTAAGTGTGGGGGAGGCAAATCCCCCAAGCAGAGCATAGCATCAACAAATGATGAAGGAACCACAACAACAACCTGCTTGGGGGAGAGGCACCCCCATGTATCCAGCTAAGTATTTCTCTTCCTTTGTTTTATTATATTTGGTTTGCTTTATAAAAAATTGAAAACAAAATAAATAGTTATAGTTATTTATATTAATAATGTGTAAAGTGTGTCTAGTTTACTTTAAGAGCTAAATAAATAATAAGGACTCTGAGGACAATCTCCTAAAATAGAAATGATGAATAGTTGCTTTGTTGTAATTCCTTTCAAGTTTCTAGTTTTCAGTCTTGAATTATCCCGAGTTTTGGATAAGATTGTTTTGATATAATGATTTACTCTGAACTTGAAACTCGTGGGTAACATATGCTTGATCTAAGTCTAGGTAATTGACGGATATGATATGAGAAGGTCTGAGCTACTATTTATCTTGTTCCAAGTGACATTAAAGTTCTGGAGATTTATCTTTTGAAAAACACAAAAAATATTGCATGATGAGTTCTTGTATAAAAAAGCTTCAATTCCCACTAGAGCCACATGTTATCTAGGCTAGGAAAAACTTCCACATATATGATGCTTGCTTTGCATTGAGTTTTGTCAAGCTTTGTTGACCCTTATGAGAGGTTTGTCATGCTCTTAAAATCAAGATCACGTACACACATATCCACCATACATCCACACACATGCACATCTTGATTTGATTGTATGACTCAACTCTCTTTAGATCCATTGTTTGACTTTACAATATATGCACTGCAAGTATGCCCTAGCTTTCTCCCTACCTATGAACTCCACATAAGCCTTAGTGGTAGGAAGAGAAAAGGCATAACATCTTTATTGCCTTAGTGAGGATCCACAAATATCACATATATTGAGAGACTTGAGAGTGTCATACAATGGAATCTCTGAGTTTTATTTTGAAAACTTACAAAACCTTTGGAATAATGGTGAAAACAAAGAACTTGAGACATAGTGCTTGATTTGATCGTTCTGTCTTTCAATTGCTTAAGACCCAAGTAAAGGCTAAGAAGCCCCATGATTGAAGGTAATATGGGTAAGTTTGAAAGTCAGATCAGTTTACTCAAATCTAGAAAAGAATTTTTGATTGAACGCATGAGTACTTTTGAGGCATGAAAACATAGTAGCAACTCCTGATCCATTGCTGAGTATAGCTTTGCTCAGGAACTGGCAATGGTTAAGCTTGGGGGAGCTTATTGACGGTTATTAAAATCAATTATAAACCGTCAATATAACCTGCATATATACTTAATTCCATCACCAAACAAAGTTATAGAGTTTGATTCTAACAAGTTCCATGAGTTTTGGTGCTCTCACTTGTCTTGCAGGATATTTAATTTTTCATAGAACAAAATTATCTCAAATGGTGAATTGGAGTGCACCATTGCGAAGAGGTCGTTGAGCTGATCGAAATGGATATATTATTTGCAATATTTGGAGCTCGGAATGAAAAGATATAAGTTTCACAAATAAAAGAAAAAACTCCACATCATAAACTGCAGGATTAATTGGGCCCAATTCAAAATTTGGCCCATAAAGGCCATGTGCATTTTTATGAGATATAGTAGAAAGTTTAGTACCAATGAGGCTAACTAAGAGGGGGAGGGTGCCAGGCGCCTCCATATATAGTAGCCCCAACCCCCCTCTTTGGAGCCATCCTAAAACCCTAATTCATATCCTCATCTCAGGATCAGGGCATCAAGAGAAGATTAGTCCTCTATAGAATTTAGTCTTATAAATAAAAATACTAAGTTAGAGAGTTAGAGAAGAGTTTGAAGGAAGTACCATCCTGTCGGTGTTACCTCTATAGCTTGTACTTTAGCGAATCTAGGCTTCTCCAAGTCTACATCTAAGATACTTCTGGTAATTGATTTCTGTTTAAAGTAAGTTTTGTGCTCTTTTGTTCATGGGGTCATAGTTCTTTTGATTTCTCTAGTCCTTGTTAGGCCTCTAGATTAGAGTAGTAATCGTTAGCATAAGCATGCTGCTTAGGCTATTAGCTACCTGTGTTTGCTCCCTGCTTCTTGGTTGTGTGGTACCAGCGGGAGGTGACAGCCCCGTCTATCCTTTGTAGTCCACGCTGACTTGAGTAGGTTCTTAAATTAGTAGGACCATAGTTGCATTGGTAAAGTTATCTATTAGCGGTGCTTTACTGTCTAAGCGGTGCCCCCAAAGTGAACATTAGATTCATAAGCCTTGCTTTGCATAGGGTCATAACCATAGGAATCGTCTCTTCTCATACCTTAAACCTTGATTGCTATCCCTGGACAAACTAGTTGTTAGACGACATACACACATTTCCCTATGGATACGATACTCGATAATACTCTGGATGAAAACTACTTCGATACACGTGCGCTTGCTAATTTTGTCTCTGTGTGCCTCCACAGGTGTCAACAATCAACATAAGGGAAGTCAACTATTTTATTCATAGTTGGATCCCTAGATACAAACTACTGGCAGAAGAAAGTTTTGTTTACAATTCCTTTGACCGAAGAAGCATCTGCAGTAGCATCTACGTGCCCAGCAAAGGCCTCCACCAACTCATGGTGGTCATCACCACTAGCAAACCTAGGCCGAAGCCCCCGAAGTTCACCTGGACGATCATCAAGGCAATGGCGGCCCCTTGGTGAACCCATGGAGGGCGATCTCCCCAGCACGTGGGGGGACGTCCTGGAGGCGGTTCTCCAGTAGATCACCCCAGGTGTTCAGAGCCCTGGCGGCGTTGTTCACCGCCAATTGGAGGGCTTCCAATTCCTTCGTCAGGGCTGAAATAAGAAGAGATAGAATCATCAAGAAGAACACTACGGAGCAAAATGATAGAGGGATAGGGTTTCTTCTGAAGAATCCTACCTGCGACCCTAGCATTGGAATCTGCCAGTCATGCCTAGGTGGCACTGCTCTATCCTCCACGATAGCGAGAGCGGTTTAGGAGGTAGCTAGAGCAGCCTCCAAGCGCTCAGTTTCCTGAGTCACCTCCTAGTGACGACCCAGCGCCTCGTCCCATTCATGAAGATAACGTTGGACGTCATCTCCATTGTATGAATCGGAGGAGTCGGTGGAGGAGGCCATAGACGTCGTCAGTTGGGCCTGAAACCGTGCTAGCAGATTCTGGACACCGACCCGAGTGACGTTCCTGCAAGATGAAATTAACAAGATTAGATGGTCATCAGAAAATTAGGAACGTGGTTATAGGATACCCTAGGATGTGGAGGCGCTGGCACAAAGGGAGATCCTCCTCTGGAATGTCGCCAGCAAGACGCTTGTCGTCTGCCATTGTTCTTGGCTAAGGACTGAGTTTTTTTGGTCTAAGGAGGAAGAAGAAGGGGTTGTGCAATGTCAAGAATGAGGGCAAGTGCAGATATGACCTCCCAATTATCCCCTGGAATATATTTATAACAGAAAATGGCATGGAGCCATGTTAGAGTAGAAAGCAGGCCCTAGAAGTTGGTCAACTAAGGATCAATCGGTTAGCTTATGAAGAGAGAACAGGTATCAGCTGAACTCAAGGAATAACAAAAGATCGGCTATAAACACGAGTCAAGAATGGCTCAAAAGGTCAAAAGGATGATCACCATTGGGTGACCGAATGCCATATCCTTGATTGAGAAGAGCCAATGAGATAGATCTGCAAGGAGGCCAGAGAAGTTAGCTTGGGTTCGGAGCAGATAGTTGGAAGTGTGTAATGCGTGCAACGGACATGAGGGATAATTTTGGAATAAAATCATTTTATCCCAAAATTGAGGGGCATGTGTTGACACCAAAATTTGGTTCAAGAAGAAGGGACCCAGGGTCTAAATTCGTCAAAGGAAAGCCAAGATATTCAGCGAGGATTGGCTAACCAGGTTGCCATCAAATAAATAAGATGACATCATCTTTCCAAGAGAATGGGCCCATTGGCAAGAACGACAAGGCGTGAAGCGAGAAGACATGTCGGACCTCATAGAAGAGAAAGATTGAGGTCCAAGTTATCGTAATTTAGGAAACTTTATTTTCTTTTCCAAGATTGTAATTAGTCCTATTCGACCAGGACTCATGGTCTAGCCTCGGCTATAAATATTAAACCCCGACTATTGTAATAGACATCTCTCATCAATCAATCAAACAAGTACCTTTACTTTTTGGCTCACGCCACCCCTTAGGAGTAGGAATAGAGTAGATTTCGATGAGTTCTTTGGGCAAGCAAGGCTGCATCAGATGACTAGACCTCTGGCTTGTTAGTGAGTATCTATCATGACATATTGTTACTTGTGAGGCTGCAACAGACGACTGATCTCTTGCAAGTCGTTGTATAAGTTAGTTATCAATCTATATTATTATTTGTAAGGCTATAACAGACGATTGATCTCTTACATATCGAGGTATAGATTAATTATCGATTCATATCAACCTTTATAAGGCTACAACAGACAACTGGTCTCTTATAAATGTTGGTATTGATCAAAGTTATTGATATTGTGTTAAATAGTTTACTGTTTAATATAATATCACCAATTGCCTGATCTAGATTGAGATTTATTGGTCTTATAATTTTGATCTATTGTCTACTGATTATTATCACAACTAAAATTAATTCTTGATGTTAGATCATGTTTGATGACTAATCTATCTCGATCTTGATCGTACATAGCGAGTGCTTGAAGTCGTGTTTTGTTAAGAGATAGATTCTGTCGGGTTCATAAACCCGGGGTCTCTCATGGACCAGCTTCCCAACAAAGGCTCAGCCCAGCAGACAACATTGCAAACAACGTGCAACTCCTAGGCCGACCCAAAAACCTAAATGACAGGCCGGAAGGGTGATCCAAATCTCCAACCGAAAGGCATGGCCGAGGAGGAATGGTGCCCACTTCCGACTCTGGCCTGCCTCTCCGACCGGAAGAAGAACAACGCTCACTTCTGACTCCATCCCGCCTTCGGATGGCCTCTCTGACCAGAAGGCCTGGCCAAACACCACTTTTGACTCCGACCCTCGTCTCTGACCGGGGATGCGCTGAATCCCTGCTCACAGCTCTTCTCCAACTGGTGCAATCAAAGCCGACTGGGACCAACCAACCGGGGATGCCCGCTCGGTAAGGACCAGGAAACAGATAGAGAAACTAAGGCAGGGCACTCAAGTCAACAGCAATACGAAGGACCGTACCCTGTACACTTATAGGACAGTACCCTATGACCTTCCCAAGTAGTGTTGTAGGTGCCGACATTTTCCCTACAGTATTGTGGGTGCCATCAAATCCCATACCAGACAAACACGGTAAAGGCTCCCCTACATGCCTCTAGGCATCAATAGTGTTGTGGGCGCCGGCATTTACCATACTAGACAAGCACGTTAAAACCCCTTGCATGCCTCTGAGCATCAACAGTATGGCAGGCACCAACGTCTGCCACACCAGAAGAAGACGACACAACCTCCCACATGGATCTGACATTAATAGTGTTATGGGCATCTACTATTATCTTATACCCAATGGCGTGGACAACAAGACTTAGCATACGTACACTCTCTCCCTCTCACTTGTAAGGCTATCCCCTTCATCTATAAAAGGGGATGCACTCTCTCCCAACAGATAGATCGATCTATCCACAACAACTCGAACAACACACACAACAGGAAAACCACTAGGTTCAAACCCCGAGCACACGCTCAAACACTTAGCACATAGCGGAGCTCCCATCACTCTCAGCCCTTTAGACCGAAGTCTGACCGAACCTCTTGTACCCCTCATCTTTCTCCCTTCCGTTTGTAACCCCATAGCAAACTTCGAGCACCTAGGCTCAGGAATAAATTCACCGACCGACCCAAACTGGACGTAGGGCGTGTTGCCTAAACCAGTATAAATCCTATGTCATTGAGTGCTAGGCCACCTCTAATCACAATGTATAGCAAAACTACAAATATTTACGTGTTGGTCATTTTATGCACCGACAGTTGGCGCTGCCCGTGGGGAGGATGCTGTACATTCACACTTTTTGGTCATCGAATGGCCCACTTTTCCGCCATCTCCGCCATGGCGGGCTCGAGCGATATGACTCACTTCAGCTCGCTAGACTTTCCTGCACTCCCACCCATTGGGATGTGGGCTCCATCCATCTTTGAGCCATCCTAGGCCTTCCTCTTTGGAAGCCTGGACTTTGTCGCCGACCGGCTCAGCGTACTACACCTCCGCGAGGAGGCACCCATCCCGGTGCCCATCAGGGGAGTGGGGACGCTGAAAGGTCCTTGTGTGGTTTTGGTAATTGAGTGATAACCTAGGTGGACTAATTGTGTTTATGCGAGATACACAGGTGATTGGTCCACAAGTACATGTGTGTGAGCAACATATGTTGTGAAGGTGAAAATGGATTGGAGATGTTGCAAAGCTCACACATGTGATGGTGAAGGAGCTTATTGCACATGAGACATGACACTGAGTCAAGTGATCAAGGTGAAGAAGATCAAGACAAGACTTGGCTTGATGGACCGGTTGCAAGCATGAAGGGCAAGTTGGAGGCTTTGGAGCGATGGACCACATGGCAGTGAAGCTTAAGCAAGACTTGGCGCCGATGGATGAAGGCAACAGTGAAAAGTAAGCGAAGTCAAGATTGATGAACCAATATCATCATGTGATGATATGAAGTGGATCATATCATTGTTGATTGTGTTGGTGCATGTGTTGCATCGACATTGAAGGAGATGGAATGGAATGCGCAAGGCAAAGGTATAACCTAGGGCATTTCATTCCACTGGTCACAGGTGTGTAGAGAAGTTGATGACCGGGTTTAAGATAGATGGCCGTACTATCAAGAGGGGCAAACTTGTTTGCATATCGGTCATCTAAGTGCCACTCGAGTGATCTAACTTTGCATCGTTGCTAGGATTGAGTGGCGTGGCAAGTTGAGTGGCTAATCCTTTGGAAAAGGTTTGTAAAAATGCTAACACACATACACATGGTGGTGTACACTTGGTGGTGTTGGCACATTTACAAAGGAGATGAAGTTGGAGTTGATGTGGATCATCTCGGTGAAGGAACGGAGGCAAGGGTTCGAACTCCACCGGTGGAGTGTCCGCCCATAGAGTGCAGATAGTCCGACGGTGCCACCGGCGCCCTATATAGAAAAGACAGGGTTTCATAGAGTGGACCAAACACTGATCACGTGGTGACCGAACGCTGGGGTCCTGCGTCCGGTCAGTGGCAGCAGTGAGCGTGCATGCATCGGTCTTTGACCGGATGCTGGCACTGGAAGTGACAAGACACTGGCAAGGTGCGTCTAGTCAGGCTAATGTACGGTGATGTAGGTGACACAAAAAAGTTGGAGAAGGACCGGACGCTGATGCTGCGTCTGATCGTGACTGACTGGACATGTCCGGTCGTGACTGGTACCTTACTGGAAATGACCGAACGCTGGGGTTGCTGCGTCCGGTTAGTTTGAGCAGCTATGTCCGGTCATCACTTGACCATTGAGATCAAGTGACTGAGGTTGAATGGAGGTGACACATGGCAAGCATCCGTTGACCGGACGCTAAGGTCCTACGTCCGGTCGATACGACCGGAGCGTCCGGTCATCCCGAGTTTTGCCCAGTGAAGGGGTAACAGCTAGTTTAGCCCATGGGGCTATAAATAGAAGGGGTCTCGGCCTTGGGCTGGTAGCTAAAGCACACTAGAGCCTTGGTGGCTTGTATAATAGTACTTGGGAGCCCTCCATCTCACATATGCTTGATAGTGATCATCCAATTGTGTGAGAGAGCAATTCTAGTGCGATTGCATCGTGAGGTTGCATCGAGTGGCACTAGGTGATCGAGTTGCAAGCCAGTGGTGCTTGTTACTCTTGGAGGTTGCCACCTCCTAGACGGCTAGGTGGTGGTCTCCGTCGAAGCCCGCAAGAAGCTTGTGCGGTGCTCTAGAGAAGAGCTTTTGTGAGGGGCATTATGCTCGCCCTGCGGGAGCCATGAAGAGCAACTCTAGTTGAGCGTGTCATTGAGCTACCCTCACTTTTGGGGTAGGTTCTTACGGTGCCCGACGTGCGGGCTTGGCGGGTGATGCCAATCAGCCGCTGAACCACCAAGTGAGCGGTCGACACAATGGGGACTAGCGTGTTGGCAAACACGTGAACCTCGAGAGAAAAATCACCGTGTCAACCTTGTTCTTCCCGTTGGTTTGCAATCCCCTTTCACAAGCTTGTATTTATATTTCATATACATTGTACTTGTGTAGTTGCTCTTGTAATTAGTTAGCTTGTGTAGCTTACTAGTTACCTTCTTGCTTGTGTAGCATAGAAGTAGCTCCCTTGCGTGGCTAATTTGGTTTGTGTAACCTTGTTAGTCACATTACTTAGTTTGTGTAGCTAAGTAATTGCGCTCTCTAATTTGGTATTGGTTGCCTTGTTATTGAGCATTGCTAGTGAGCTTAGGTGGCTTTGTGCTTTTGCTTACTAGCTTGTGTAGGAGCTCCCTTGTTGCTTCAAGTACTAGTGGCATAGGTTTGTGTGATCTTGCTTCTAGAATTGGTTAGGTGAGCTCTAGCTAGCCCAAAACCTTTGTTGCTTAATTAGTATCTTTGGAAGGTGCTAGAGAACATAAATTAAGGGGTGTAGTCTTGGCTAGACTGATAATTTTAATTCCGCACTTGTTTCGGTTAGCCGATGCGATTATTTTTAGAAAGGACTATTCACCCCCCCTCTAGTCCGCCATCTCGACCCTACAGATGCACCAGATGAATCACTCCACTCGCTCACCGCTATAGCCACCGAGCGTGGAATAAGAGGCCGCATCTGCTCCCCGGCCTAACTTGGCGCCCTCTCTGCACCGACCGCCTATACGCGAGTGGCTCGGGCCAAACCAAGACGCTCATAGCATCATCAGCAACCAACGTTGGTCCCGGCATGATGATGATATCCATCGAGTGGCAGTGATGGCAGGCGACATAGACCCTGACTGGACCATCGCGAGGAGTGGTGAAATGCACCCCAGGCGCGGTTGTCGACCAGACGACCGAAGTCCTAGCCCGGATGGCCTAACACCATGGGCCTTTGGCCAACGCATCCAAAGAGCGTCGTTCCTATAGCGCTTCAACAGAGGTCGCGATAAAGGCAAGGCCAAGCACAAGGATCAGGATGAGGGCCCATCCACGTAGAGGGGCAAAAAGAAGAAGAAAGATCGTCGCTGACTGGCCAACTCCGCATTGGTCGCCATGGCTGGTCACACGGGCAAACAACCCTAGCAGGGCCTTCTAGACCACTTCAACGAGCTCATGGAGTGCCCATGCACCAACAACACCTACCCCGTCAAACACCTCTACAAGGACTGCGAGCTCCTCAAGCGCCTTCTGCGACAGGCCGGCAGGCCAAAGGAAGGAAAAGGCAAAGAGACAGCGGCCAAGAAAGGGGGCATAGCGGGCAAGGATTCGGATGACTGAAGGTCCCTATACAGCGCCCGAGGTGATCCAACCGGGCGCCTATGAACTAAAGGATGACAATAGAAACTCTCTCACCAACACTTGGAACAACGAACAGCTATGTCGTCTCTTCCCCTAAAATTTAGTCTTACCATTTTTACTCAATGTTTGCTCCTATAGAGCACCTCGACCCAAACACTTTTGGCCTAGGTCGCTCGGGGGCTCCATGGGGGTGCAATGCCACCTCTCTTTTTACTATCATATGTTAAATACATTTTCCCCGAACGAAAGGGTAGTTCATTCCTTTAATTACCTTACGTAACTTTGCTTTAAATATTCTGACCTATCGCACCCCGCCTCTACCTACAATTACGAGTAGCTGAGCCTCGCGGGCCACGCCCGGGCTCTTAAGGTTGCAGCCTATGGTACGAATGGGTAGGTACGAAAAAGAAAATAATAAAAAACAAAGTTATGCTAAGATAAAAATAAGGAACGGACGGGACAAGCTTCCCCGAACGAAGTAGTCCCATCACAAAAACAAAGTTACTATATTCATGAATACACAAAAACACTTTACACAGGGGCTCCAGCACAACATTATCTTTTACATCTACTTCTACTCTAAAAACTTCTACTGTGGCTCCCCAGTGGCATCGACTATCGGCTCGACCGACGAGGCTAGGGGCTGCTCGTCCTCCGACTAGGCAACATTTGGCTTGATCAAAGGTGTGGTGACACCCGCTTCCGACCCAGGCTCCACACCATCCATAGGTCGGGAAACATCCTCCTAACGCACGCTTGTGGCCATGTCCGCATGGCGAGCATCCACCGCCCACTGTGTGGAGACTTGCCCGGTCACCAACTTTGCGTGTGGCAGCAAGCTCTCCTCGAGCGACTGGATGTCCTCCGCGCTCTAGCCATCGGCATACCCACTATAGATGGCGGCGAAGTCTAGCTCTGGGTGGTACATCACCACCGAAGCCAACACCCCCGACGTCCCGTAGAATAGCCCGACGGTGATGAGGGCCCAAACCTCATTCAGAACCTCTGCCAGCTGGATGGTGGGCGTGCTGGTACTTGGCGCCGACCTGAAGACCTTCGAGATGATGAGCTGGGCAACATTGCATATCTGATCGAGTTCCCCCTTGAGAGTACATCGCTCTTTAAGGGACTTGGCTAGCGCCTCCACATTCTGGCCAATTGTCGCTTTGGTCGTCTCAAGGTCCCGCTCCAACGACTCCACCTTTCCACCTAGCTCTGAGAGAAGGGCGATAAGCTCAAAAGCAAGCTAAAGGAAGAAACCAACACGTCAAAAAGTAGAAAAGGTACTTACCAAGATGGGTGTTCTTGAGGAGCAAGAGTCCCTCCCCCTGCCGAGTCACCTACTCGCATAGCCAGGCGTTTGCCTCCTCCGTCCCCAACACATGGCCCCAAAGCACGAGCACTTCCTGGACGGCCTCTGGTTGGGCATTCTGCTCCGACCCTAGGGCATTCCGCTTTGTCTCCAAGGTCTCTAGGGTACTTTGGAGCGCCCCCTCGGTGTCCGCCAAGGACTTTTGTAGCGCCGCCTCACGGGCCTTTGCCGCATCGAGCCCCCACTCGGTGGCAGTCACCTGCTCCACCGCAAGCACTTCCACCGCTCACACCTCGATTGCCTCCGCTGCTCGATCCTAGGACTCATGGTGGGCGGACTCTAGCTAGCGCTCGAGCTCCTCCACCCGAGTGTGCTCCATCTAGAGAAAATGAGACTTGTAGCTCGACATCTCCTCCAGACCCTGCAAAAATGAGAAGCGAGCATGCTGAGGCAACCGACAAAAGACCAAGGGGTCAAGGACAAATGTAGAAAACTCACCGCTGTAGCATGGGGCAGGTCAACCTTGACCGCTCGCTGGACAGACTTAACCCGCTCCTAGGCCTCCTCAAGCTTCACCGACAGTTAGGCGAGATCAGACTCCATGGCGAACCCTCTCCCCTAAGCACGTCCTAGAGCTGACACTCCTGCGCATCCTAAAGGATGAACCGAACCCTCATTGGGTCCTCAGGGCAAGGCCACACTAGGTTGGTGGCCTCTAGTCCACTGGAAGGCCTAGCTGACGGTCCAACCACCGCTAGCTCCCGCGATGGTGCCAGTGGCTCCACCTCATCGCCAACATCGCTGTCAGAGGGGATCTCCACCACCTCAATCTCATGGGCCACCAACAGATGTTCTGGTTCTAGCTCGGCCGCATCTTCCCCTGGCACCATTAGCTTCGACCGAGAGGGTGATCCGTGTGGCCCTTCGCCCAGCGAGGCAGGGAGCCTAGCCTCCCTCTCCTCTTCCACCGTAGCTAGAGGAGGAGGGGCCACAAGGGTTACCTCTGACACGGCCTCCACCGTCACCACTAGGAACACCACCAATGTCGACGTTGCCGCTGCCGCCGTACTAGCAACCGACCTAAGGGGCGCTGCCTTTGGAAGGGAAGGACCCACCACCATAGCCCTACTCTCCCTACTGCTCACCATGACACGCTGCAAGGTGGGCCTCCAATCCTCCCACATGAGAGTTGGGACGATGCTCAGCCCCGTCAGCATCCAGCCACTATCGAAAAAGTATAGGTCAGCCATACTCCAAAAAACTCAATAGCAAGATCGAAAAGAAACAAAGAAGGCATACCAGGCCAGAAGTGGTAGGACTCTAAAGCCCCGACCTGATGGCAGCGAGCCCGCTGGGCGAGGACCACTCCCGAGTCATGACCCACTCCCCCTCGCTTCAGCCAGGGGGAACTCAACCCAACCGGCTCCTGCTCAACCTACGAATCACCACGACCTTCGGCTCAGGGCACGCTAACCAAAGTAGCTAGCGGGGCATCCCCCCATTGTGGGTCGTGCACCGGCACCAGCCCCGATGATGCGCTGGTACGAGCATGCTCTCCCGACCGCCTGGCTTGTCCCGCCGCGCCCACGGTAGGCAGGGATGAGGCTGGCGACGATTCAGAAGGGTGCGGTGACCGCGTCTGCTTCGCCTCCCATTCACCAATGGTGTCCATGCTCACGGCATGCTTCCTTGATGTAGGAACATCACCGCGCCTCTCTGCCTCCTGCTCACCGCTAGTGGACACAGCCGCAGGATCGCAATGCTCCACTAAGGTCACAACGACCTCACGACTTTCCTCCTCCTCAGAGAAGATCATGTCATCCCCTACCTCTGTGGGGTCCTCCAACTTAAGCTCTGACTCAACGTTGCTCCTATTCTCCCTAGCCTCCACGCGTCGGGCTATCTCTATCTCCTTCTCATGCTTCTGTCGAGCCTCCTCGGCTTTCTTCCTCTTCCTCTCAACCGCCACCTCCTTCTGGGTGGCTTGTCGTGCCGCGCCCTCTGGCCCCTTCGGAAGGTGCGGCCGGGACTTGTAAACTCCAAGTCCCGACTCAAAATAAAAAAAACAGGAGAGCAGAGGGGAAAAGAACATGGAGTAAGGAGAGGGGAGCATACCAGTTTGGACATCATCATGGCGTTGAGGGGTCTAGGCTTTCCATCGAGGGTCTCTTTAGGCCTCAGCTGCAGCACCCGGTCAACGCGACTCTAGACCTCGTCGTTCGGTAGCTCCTCTGGCAATGCATGGTTAGGGTTCGTCGGGCTATTGTACTTCCACATCGGCCACGTCCTCTCCGCCAGCGGAGTGACCTGATGGTAGAAAAGGGTATGGAACACCCGCACCCCATCAAGGCCACGCCGCACGAGCTTCTAGAGCTCCACCTCGATAATCTCCACCTTCTACTTCTAACGGCTAGCGGGGCCCCACGACCAGCTCTCCTGCTTCTCTGACCTCCCACCGGTGAAAGGCGGGAATGGCAACTCCACCAGGTTCCTAATGTAGAACCATTCCCTGTGCCACCCCTGATTGGAGTCGCAGGGGCTGTACATGGGGTACGAGCCTAACGCGCTCGGTTTCTTCTGCAGCGCTGAGCCCCCACCGGTGCGATCATGAGTGGCTTCCCCTCCGACAAACCTCGCCCAGAGAACATATGCCAGAAGAACTTTGTGTGTGGCTCCATCCCAAGGAAGGCCTTGCACACAGTGACAAAGCCGGCAATATGCAGCACCCCAGTCGAATTGAGGTGCTACAGCTCTAGGCCCCACTCATTAAGGAGCCTACGCAGGAACCAGTGCATGGGGTATCCTAACCCACGTTCATGGAAGGCGAGGAAGGAAACAACCTCACCAGCCCAAGGTTATAGGAAATCCTCCCTCCCAGGAGTCCTCTAGTGCGCCACCTCCTTTGGCGACAGAAACCCCTTCTCAGCAAAGGCAGCCAGCACCGACTCCCTCACGACGGATGACCTCTAGCTCGACATTTCGCTCTGGGTTCATGAATGGATCTATGAGTTTTCTTCTCTCCCTCGCTCTCCCCTTTTCTCTCCTAGGAACCGATGTGGCACTCAGACGCTCTTGGCGAGAAGGAAGAAATAGAAGAGACAGCAAATGAGGAATGGGCGAAGGAACGGGGCGAAAGCCCTCTCCCTTCCCCTAATTAAAGAAAGAGGCACAACAGTTGGGAAAGGCACGGCGATCGGGGAAAGGTGAAACAACAGGGGCGAAAAACCATTTCCCTTCCCCCCATTCAATGCGGATGGGATACAATGGGATGCGTTCTGACCGATGGGACGCACCCTGCCCGATGAAACGATGCCTAGTCAGACGGGACATGGCCTGGGTATGGCCCACCACTACCCATGTCGGGCGTGAGAAACAAGGCACCACTGCACGTAGGCAGCCCTTCGCCTTCCCAGGTGGGACTTGCAAAGGCCCAAACGATGGAATCTCTGCCAGGAGAGGCCAACGGGCTTCCTGAGTTGATCGAATGGCTCAGGCAAATGCCGAGAGATAGGTAAGGAGCAGAGGGATGCCCCATGTGGGTCATGCCGACTCCATCAGGAATGACGAGCGTGGATCCTGATCATACATATCCGATCGAAGCTCCTCAAACCCCATCACTTGACTCATCAAGGTAACATTACCGAACCCCCACTATTTCTTTATGTAAACATTCATTCATCCATGCACGCATTCATCCATTCCATACATCCAAAAGCATTGCATATGCAGTTAAATGCATCACAATGCTCTGTGTTGCGTCACGAAGTGGTAGTTGGCTCATTCAACATGAGCAACGACCGACCAAGGTTTGAAGGCTAGCCCACAAAGGGCTCAAGGCCACCTCACGTCAAACAGAGCCAGGGGAGAAAATGCAAATGATCCACGAGCGGCCCTCGCCCAGTCTGCCTCGAAGCAGATAGGGTCATCTCAACCTTCTCGTTCGATCCTAACCTCACACCAAACCCACAAAATCTCCATCGAGGGGAGGCCAGCAGGCCACCAGGGTCAGTCTCTGGAATGACCCAGGCATCTACCAGGTTGTAGGTTAAGGAGCAGTGGAGTGCCACATGAGGGCTATGCTGACCCTGTCACGAACGACGGACCTGGACTTCACTCGAACGTACCCGTTAGCGAGCTCACCGAGCGCGTCACTCAAGCCATCGAGGCAAGCAACGTTAGCTCAGCCCCTCTAGTTGTGAGAAACCATAGATGGGGTAACGCATAGAACTCAACCGACCCCTACCAAGCCACACGGGGCTCAGGGGCTCAAGACACCCAAAATGCCTTGGCTGCGCCTAGGTTCATGACTCTAACTCACCCGATCCTCCAATGCGCCCAATGCCTGGATCCGTGACTCCGACTCGCCTGATCCCTCAGCACGCCCGATGCCTAGATCCATGAGTCTGTCTCATCCGATCCCACGGTGCGCCCGATGCCTGGATCCACGACTCTGACTTGCCCGATTCCTCGATGCGCCCAACACCTAGATCCATGACTTTGACTCACCTGACCCCCCCCCCCCCCGACATGCCCGATGCCTAGATCTGTGAGTCTATCTCATCCGATCCCTCGGCGCACCCTACGCCTGGATTCATGACTCCGACGTCTCGCCCGATCCCTCGACCATGACCAAATGCCTGGGACCACACTCCTAGAAATGATAGGTCAAAACCAGAAAAAGAAACTACACCCACTAACAAAAAAACCCTAGGCGATTCTACCCGAATCACCCAGCGGCTCAGGGGCTACACCCGCGAGTGTGCTCGCGCGCACCCACTGACGAAACAAAAACTTCCCCACCGGTAAACACGAAAAAACCCTAGATGATTCTACCTGAATCGCCCGGGGGCTCTGGGGCTACACCCGTGGGTGCGCTCACACGCACCCGCCGTCAAGACAAATATCCCCTAGATGACTCTACCTGAATTGCCTAGGGGCACAGGGGCTCCTGTCGGGTTAATAAACCCAGGGTCCCTCATGGACCAGCTTTCCAACAAAGGCTCAACGCAGCAAACAACGTTGCAAACAACGCGCAACTCCTGGGCTGGCCCAAAAACCTAAACAATAGGCCAGAAGGGCGATCCAAATCTCCAACCAAAAGGCCTGGCCGAGGAGGAACGGCGCCCGCTTCCAACTCTAGCCCGCCTCTCTGACCGGAAGAAGAACAGCGCTCGCTTCTGACTCTAGCATGCCTCCAGACGGTCTCTCCTATCGGAAGGCCTAGCCAAACACCACTTTCGACTCCAACCCACATCTTCGATAGGGGATGTGCCGAACCCCTACTCACAGCTCTTCTCCAACTGGCGCAATTAGAGCCGACTAGGACCAACCGACCGGGGACGCCCGCTCGATAAGGACTAGGAAACGGACAGAGAAAGTAAGGCAGAGCACTCAAGTCAACCGCAATACCAAGGACCATACCCTATACACCTACAGGATTGTACCCTACGACCTTCCCAAGTAGTGTTGTAGGCGTCAACATTTTCCCTACAATATTGTGGGCGCCATCAACTCCCATACTAGACAAACGCGGTAAAGGCTCCCCCAACATGCCTTTGGGCATCAACAGTGTTGTGAGCTCTAGCATTTACCGTACCAGGCAAGCACGTTAAACCCCTTGCATGCCTCTAAGCATCAACAGTATGGCAAACACCGACGTCTGCCATACCAGAAGAAGACGACGTAACCTCCCACATGTATCTGACATTAACAGTGTTATGGGCGCCTACAATCATCTTGTACCTGACGGCATAGGCAACAAGACTTAGCATACATATACTCTCTTCCTCTCACTTGTAAGACCATCCCATTCATCTATAAAAGGGGATACGCTCTCTCCCAACAGATAGATTGATCTATCCACAACAACTCGAATAACACACACAATAGGAGAACCACTAGGTTCAAACCTCGAGCACACGCTCAAACACTTAGCACATAGCAGAGCTCCCGTCACTCTTGGCCCTTCAGACCGAAGTCTGACTAGACCTGTGGTACCTCCCATCTTTCTCCCTTCCGTTTGTTACCCCACAGCAAACTTCGAGCACCTGGGCTCAGGAATAAAGTCATCGACCGACCCAAACTGGACATAGGGCATGTTGCCTAAACCAGTATAAACCCTGTGTCATTAAGTGTTAGGCCACCTTTGATCACAACGTACAGCAAAACTACAAATATTTACGTGTTGGTCATTTTCTGCACCGATAGATTCATTGATCGCCAGTATTCGGTATGACTCCGCTATCAATGTTGCATCAGCCGACTCAATCTGTTGATAGCGTGTCAGATTGGATATTATCGGTTAATAGATCTATCTATTAAGAAGAGCATGGTGTCAGCCACCTGTTGTCTCCATCGGCTATTTAGCCGATGGCCTGAGCTTTCACGCGTATAGCATGCCTTCATGATTTCTTTGCGATGTAAGTAGATCTATCGATTGCTGGTCTCTGATCTATGGTCCTACTATCAATGCTGCATCAGACGACTGGACCTATTGATGGTACAATAGATTGAGCCTAGTTATTTGTAGATTTATTTACATTCAACGGATGAGTGATCGTATGCTATACAATAAGATCACCGGAATTGGCTATTTTAGCCGATAGCCCTATATGTCGAGGATGTACTGGCTATTTATATGCTTTTACTTGTTCTTATCCTAGTTTAAAGCTAGTATGTTTCTCACATGTATGCTTACACGTCTACACTTACATCTCTCGCATGTTTTCAAGATCATCGGCTAAGTTAGATCTATGTAACTGAGTAAATAATAATTGTTGATATGCTTATTTTGTTTACATTGCATCATGAATATGCTGGATATCGAATCTTTAGTCGATAGCCTTATCTTGCTGGCCACTTGGTCGTACATTTGGAACTGTCTGGACAAACATCGGCATGTTCCGCCTTAAATTACTGATCAACTTTCTCTCCTTATCAATTACAGAGTCAAATTGACTGGCACGCTCTTGATCACTACCATCCAGCCCAGTGTCCACTCCTAAGCCCGAAGAGAGCTCAGGATCTGTTCTGCGTAGTTTCTCTCGGCTTGCTTCGTGTGTGCGACACCTGACGGTGGAGAACGACCATCGCTTTTTTCACCGTCCACATCTATAAAATCAAGGAGTTCACGGTATACTATAGATCAAAACAATTGGCAGTTCAAGAGGTGGAATTTGCGGAGTCATGGTGATCTACGAGCGGTGCTCAAAGCTGGTTGATTTCGTCGTGTGCGAGCGGCAGGATAGTCGACGGGGGTTTGCCAGCGGCGTGGCTATGCACAGGCGGTGTACGGCGGTAGCGACATATGTTGGATTATCATAGCAAGTGCTGGAGGTGTGTGCTATGGTGACGTGTGTGCTGCAGCAAGAAACAAGCACGTGGGTGACGTGCTTGGTGCATGTGGAGCGAGCACACGGGCGTACATTAGGTACATGATTTTTCAACGATCTATGGCAATAGGCAGATGGCGCCGATGGCATCCAAATTTGAGGTGACGAGGTTTGATGGCACTGGGAACTTTGGGCTGTGGCGGATGAGAGTGAAGGATCTATTGGATCAACAGAGTATCTCGAAGGTGCTCAGCAAGATTAAGCCAAAGAAGGTAGATGATGACAAGTGGGAGGAGATGCGGGCGTAGGCGTGTGCAACTATCATTAGGTTGTGTCTCTCTGATCAGATCATGTACCATGTCATGGAGGAAACTTCACCGAAGAAAATTTGGGACAAGTTGGCAAGTCAGTCCATGTCCAAGAAGGTGACTCAGAAGCTGTATCTGAAGCAGAAGTTATTTGGCTTGAAGATGTAGGAGGGGTCAGATCTTGCGGAGCACATCAATGTCTTTAATCAATTGGTTGCTGATCTTGTGAAGGTCGAGGTGAAGATTGATGATGAAGACAGGGCAATTATTCTTCTATGTTCGTTGTCGAGGTCTTATGAGCACTTGGTTACTACGCTGACTTATGGGAAGGAGAACATCAAGGTGGAGGACATTGTTGTTGTGTTGCTTGCTCATGATCAAAGGAGGAAGAATAATGCAGTGGAGGAGTCTTTTGGTGATGCTTTCCTAGTCAGGGGTGATCCTGGTGTGGAAAATAAGAAGGGCAACAAGAAGAAGGGGCCATGGTGATTTAAGTGCAAGGATTGGGGACACGTAAAGAGAGACTATCCAAAACTGAAGAAGGATGGAGGATCCATAAGTGTTGTGATTGCCAACAAGAAGGATGACTCTGTCACGATGCCACCGGTGTTGAAATCTGTAACTGAAGGAGGCACCGATGATGGGGAAGCAGCTACTGGTAGAGAACTAACCTAGGAAGCAATTCAATCGATAAAGCCCAAGAGGAAGGTCCAGCCCAACAGCAGGTACTTTAGCCCAAGTTGGATGAAGCCGTAGGAGAGACGTTATCTAGAAGAAGGGGGAGAGCAGAGGGGAAAACGGGAGAGAACAAACTAGCCGGTTGCGTCTAGATTGATGGCGAGCGCCGCTCAATGTATCCCTAAACCCACTCACTTTCCATGTGGATCCATTCTAAACTAGTGAAATTACTAGTCGTGTCGTAACAATTGGTATCGGAGGTCACTCGATCCCGCGGGCGTTCGGCGGCGGCGATCTCGTTCTCGCTTCCAGGTGCATCTCCGTTCTCGGTTCGTTTGCCTCGATCTAGACTCATGATGCCCAACGGCAGGCTCTCCTCTATGATTTGCTTTCGTAGCGTTGATCGCGAGGATCAATAGGTCTGTGCCGAGGTTGAGTTGGTCGGCATTCGTTCCCCGAACGAGCACACGGATTTCTTGAGTTAGCCCTGTTCGAGCGTTTCCTGTTTCTGGATCCATTCTGGTGGCAGTCCCAGATTATTTGCTTCGCCCTTAGTATCTAACTCGAGACTAGAAGCGCATCATCCGGATGGAATCTCAACTCAGTGACCTGACCCAGATGCTGAAGGAGTTGCAAGTTTAGAACACTTCAATTTAGCGCACACTCAACGATAATCTCGTGGTACTTCAGGATGTGGGCATGTGGTGTCCATAGATCGATGCCATGGTTGACGAGCTTCATCACTCGGTCGTCAATCTGCAGCACAAGGTTGACCAGCTTGTGGCACAACCTCCACCAACTGCAGTAGCTTCTTGCGTCTACGACATGGAGACCATTGACCTCACGAAGTCCGTGGCTCATCGTCAGCATACGGCTCCTTCTGGGGCCACACAACAGCCTATTGGCGCCGGCGTCGAAACCAGTCACCGAGGCATTGGCAATGGGGTGGTCACCACCTTCATGCCTACCCCAGTCGAAGGTGCGCATAATTTCCCTCATCCGTATGTTGGTTCATCCGAATCTCAGTTACACTTTGACATGACCAAAGCTATACCTCAGATTGAGTTTCCTAAGTTTGATGGCAAAAACCCAAAGCTCTGGCAAAAACAATGTGAATCCTATTTTGACGTTTATGCCATTCATCCTAACATGTGGGTCAAGCTGGCCATCATGAATTTTGTCGGTTCTGCGGCCTTTTGGTCCCAATCTGTAGAAACCATTCTTCAGCATGCTACTTGGCCTGAACTGTGTGCCACCATTTGTCAATGCTTTGAACAAGATCAGCAAAGTCACTTAAACCATCAATTCTTTAGGCTCAAACAAACCTCCACAATTTCCTTTTATATTGAGCAATTTGATGATCTTATCCACCAAATACTTGCTCATGACCCCAATTTCAGCCCTCATGTCATCATTAGTCGTTTCATTGATGGGTTGCAAGATAATATTCGTTCTGTAGTACTTGTACATCGTCCTGCCAGTTTGGATGCTGCTTGTTCTCTTGCTCTATTATAGGAAGAGGTGTTGCTGGATATTCCTTCCAAGGATGGCAAACGACAAGATGGGGGATCATCTATTCAAAGTTCTTATGCAAGAGTGTCTTATTCACCAATGTCTCCTCCAAGAGCTCTGGCTGCAACACATACACCTGGCACTCCAAAACCTGTTGAGCCAGCTAAACCATCAAGGTTGGAAGATAAACTTCAGAACATCAAATCCTATAGAAGAGCCAAAGGATTGTGTTTCAAATGTGGTGATAAGTGGAATCCAGCACATAAATGTGCTGCTACTATTGCTCTGAATCTTGTGGAAGAGTTATGGCAGCTCTTACCTGAAGAAGATGCCATTTCTCAGAGTAAGCCTGATAAGCTTAGTTCTGACTCCGGTGAAGATTTGATGGAATCGTCTTTGTCTGCTGTGCAAGGTACTGATTGTCATCAAACTATCCGATTAGCAGGCACTCTGTCTCAACATGTTGTAGTACTCTTAGTGGATTCTGGCAGTACTAGTAGCTTCATCAGTCACACTTTGGCTAGTTGTCTTCCCAATTGGACTCCATTGCTTGATCCTATTCAAATCAAAGTGGCCAATGGTACCTTATTACAGTGCACTCAAGAGTTGGTTAATTGTCCAGTGATCATCTAGGGTCATAATTTTGTGATCAATCTAAAGATATTACCCTTGCAGTGTTATGACATCATATTTGGTATGGATTGGTTGAGCATACACAGTCCTATGGAAATTCATTGGAGAAACAAGTGGCTTTTCTTCAATCATGCTGGTCAGAAGATTCAGTTGACTGGATTGCAGCCCAATTTGCAACAATGTCCCACTATTACTGCATCTAAAGTTATGGAGTTGTGTTCAAATGATCAACTATGGTGTATTTTGGAAATGTTCCAATTACAGCCTCGGTCTATATTCAGCAGTTGGCCTGCTGACCTCCATGCCTTAATAACTCAGTATGAAGAGTTGTTTGCTAAACCTATGGGCTTGCCACCAAAACGACACATCAATCGCACAATTCCATTAGTTCCTGGAGCTCAACCTTTTCGGTTAAGGCCCTATCGTTATAATCCAGCATAGAAGGATGAAATAGAAAAGCAAGTTCAAGAACTGTTGCAGAATGGTTTAATTCGGGAGAGTAACAGTCCTTTTGCTTCTCTAGTGCTGCTAGTTAAGAAGAAAACTAGAGATTAGCGCATGTGTGTGGACTATAGAAAACTGAATGCCTTGACAGTCAAAAACAAGTTTCCTTTACCTGTAATTGATGAAATTCTGGATGAGTTGACTGGAGCCAAGTGGTTCACTAGTCTGGATATGACAACTGGGTATCATCAGATACTGATGGAAGAATCTGATCAATATAAGACAACCTTTCAGACGCACCACGGCCATTACGAGTATACAGTTATGCCATATGGAGTCACAGGGGGGCCAGCCACATTTCAACAGACCATGAATTATATCTTGGCACCATTACTCAGGAAAGGTGTAGTTGTCTTTATTGATGACATATTGGTCTATGCATCTACTTGGGATAGTCATCTCCAGATCCTTCACCAAGTGTTTCAGCTTTTGCAGCAGCATGGCATTCAAATAAAACTGTCCAAATGCTCATTTGCCTAGCAATAGCTCAAGTATTTGGGACACATTATTAGTGGTGATGGTGTTGCTACAGATCCCAAGAAAATCCAAGATGTTCAACAATGGCCTGTGCCTACAAATGTGAAAGATGTCAGAGGTTTTTTGGGATTGGCTGGGTATTACAAGAAATTTGTGCAACATTTTGGTGCTATTGCAAAGCCATTGACTGACCTGTTAAAAAAGGGCACTATTTTTGTGTGGACTTCTATCCATCAAACTGCCTTTGATCAGCTCAAGCAAGCCTTAACTACTGCTCCTGTTCTTTAATTGCCAGACTTCTCTAAGGTGTTTACTATAGAGACCGATGCTTCAGCTAAAGGAATTGGGGTTGTCTTACAGCAAGAGGGTCACCCTATAGCATATATCAGTAAAGCTTTGGGACCTAAAAATCAAGGTTTATCAACATATGAGAAGGAATGTTTGGCTATCTTGATGGCTGTAGATCATTGGAGATCTTATCTTCAACATGCCCCATTTCATATCAAAACTGATCAGAAGAGTCTTGAGAATCTCACTGATCAAAGATTGACCACACCTTGACAGTTGAAGGCTTATACTAAATTGCTAGGACTGAATTATAAAATCATTTATAAGAAAGGTTCAGAGAATTCTGCAGCTGATGCTCTTTCTAGATTACCATCAGCCACTCACCATGTGCCCCAAGACTTCTATGCTTTGTCCACCTCTCAACCTGTCTGGGTTCAACGGTTAACTGCAACTTATGGGACTCACCCTGCCACTTCTAAGCTATTGACCTCACTAGTTATTTCTTCTCCTCAAGGTCATTTTTCTTTGGATAGTGGCATTATTAAGTACAAATCTAAGATCTAGGTTGCTAGCAGTCCGCAGTTGCAACAACAGATTATTTTAGCCTTACATTCTTCAGCTATTGGGGGTCACTCAGGGTTTCTGGTTACATACATGAAGATCAAGAAGATGTTTGCTTGACCCGACCTCAAATCAATGGTGAAGGCTTTCGTATCTCAGTGTTTAGTCTGTCAACAAGCTAAATCTGAAAGAGTCAAATATCCTGGAGTTCTTCAGCCTCTTCATGTGCCTTCACATGCTTGGCAAGTGGTGAGTCAAGATTTTGTGGAAGGTTTACCTCTATCTAAAGGTTGCAACTGCATTCTTGTAGTGGTGGACAAGTTTTCCAAATATGCCCACTTTATTGCCTTGACTCATCCTTTCACTGCACTGCAAATAGCTAAGGTCTATTTAGATCATATCTATCGATTGCATGGATTGCCAACTGCTCTAATCTCGGATAGGGACAAAATCTTTACTAGTGCTATCTGGAAGGAACTTTTTCGTCTATCTCAAACTGAGTTATAGATGAGCACTGCTTATCATCCGCAAACGGATGGGCAAACTGAGCGTGTCAATCAATGCTTAGAAGGTTATTTGAGATGTGTTGTTCATGCTTATCCCACTAAATGGAAGGATTGGTTACCTTTGGCTGAATTTTGGTACAACACCAGCTATCATTCATCCTTGAATCGTACCCCTTTTGAAGTATTGTATGGACATGAGCCTAAGCATTTTGGTATAGATCATATTCAGGATTGTGCTATACCTGATTTAGAGAAATGGTTGTCTGATCATCGGTTGATGGAGCAAGTTTTGCAGCAGCACCTGATCCGAGTCCAACAACGCCAGAAACATCAGGCTGATAAAAACCGCATTGAAAGGAGCTATGCTGTTGGTCAGTCAGTGTTCATTAAGCTACAGCCTTACATTCAAACTTCTTTGGCTCATCGTCGCAATCAGAAATTATCCTTCAGATATTTTGATCCATTCAAGATTCTCGAGAAAATTGGCAATGTGGCTTATAAGTTGGACTTACCAGCAACATCAAGTGTGCATCCTGTCTTTCATGTATCTCAACTCAAGCTCGCTGTCACTTCTCCTGATCAGGTCTGTGCTGAGATACCTGAAACCCCTGTTGCATTTCAATATCCATTAAAAATCTTGCAACGCCGTCGTCATCGTCATAACAACACTGTCATTGATCAAATTTTGGTGCAATGGTCGATGTGGCCTGCTCATCTGGCTACCTGGGAGGATGAACAAGCGTTGAAGCTGATCTTTTCGGCGGCCCCGGCTTGGGGACAAGCCGGTTCTCAAGGAGGGAGGAATGTCACGATGCCGCCGGTGTTGAAATCTGTAACTGAAGGAGGCACCGATGATGGGGAAGCAGCTACTGGTGGAGAACTAACCCAGGAAGCAATTCAATCGACAAGGCCCAAGAGGAAGGTCCAGCCCAACAGCAGGTACTTCGGCCCAAGTTGGACGAAGCCGTAGGAGAGACGTTATCTGGAAGAAGGGGGAGAGCAGAGGGGGAAAAACGGGAGAGAACGAACTGGCCGGCTGCGTTCGGATTGATGGCGAGCGCCGCTCGATGTATCCCTAAACCCACTCACTTTCCGTGTGGATCCATTCTAAACCAGTGAAATTACTAGTCGTGTCGTAACAGACTCGGATAGCGAAGGTGACATTCTCACAGTGTCAAGTGAAAAGTCCTATGAAGCGTGGTTGTTGGATTTAGCTAGCTCGTTCCATGCAACACCGAAGGAGTTATTCTCGTCATACACTGAGAAGGAAAGTGGTTTTGCTTACTTGGGAGATGGTTCAGGCTATCTCGCTGAAGGAGTGGGCGACATCAAACTCAAGTTGTGTAATGGTGAAGAGATGCTTAAGGGTGTGAAGCATGTGCCAGGGCTAACGAGGAATCTAGTTTCGCTTGGTTTATTGCATGAAGAAGGCTGGTTGTATCAGGCAGTTCCTGATAAGAAGACCGCTAGTATAGCGAGCTGGGCCAGATTCCGCTGCGCACTCTAACAAAGACCGCGAGGATGCTAACAGTATATTTGATAGTTAAGATATCGTAATCTTATATGTATCTAGGGAGGCATTTTACCGTCCAAATCTTTATACAATTACTATACTCTAAGTATACCACTCGAGAGACTCAATGTGAAACATCCGATGAATTATACATTTGTACACAATCAACTAATATGCATGAATTATTTCCATTTTTTTATGGTATCACGAGTTTAGGTTATGTTCTTAAACCCTAAGGCTCCATTATTACCCACACCCACAATGCCTCATGGAGATTGTTTCTCTATAGGAGCAGCTCCATTATAGTTAGACTAGACCAATCTAGTTAATTCGCCATCCGTATCATCGTCAAGTTTACTTGCTTGTGGTGGTCTCTGCTCTGTACCGTCAGGCCACACGTCTGCGCCTTACGACTCGTTTGGCATAACTTTACCTTCGAATGATTCTATAGTTTGTAGACTAAATTAAAATGAGTTACGTAAATACACTTAACATGCTTATAGCTTTAGATCTAGAATTTTTAGACCTATATGTGACCAGCTCTAGAAAATCCACGTGTTTTCTAGAACTAGAGCTCTACCAAACAATATTATTGTTGTTGTTCGATCGGTATCTTCAATGACAACATCCAAGAGAACATGAATAGATTCGAAACAGATTCTCTAGGTTCATGATTCTCCTTTATCTTGCCTGATTTCCGCATGAGCTGGTTTATCGGAGTCTAATCGTCGACATCGCACTGAGATCGTTGTGCTGCATTTTTTTCTTTTTTAAATTAATTTTGTAAATTCTAGATCTTCTCGCGAGCGTGGAGCTCCTTTAACAATATTGTATAGATATAATAATAGCTGTGATGATTATATTGTTGTTTTCAAATTACATAAAAATGTTAAACTACATCCGCGCATTCACAATGGTGCAGTAGTTGTTTCCGTTCATGTGGTCTCCAGGAGCCTGAAGACATTGGATTAGAGACAACGCAACCAAACTTCCCAAGAGATTAGATGACAGTTGACAGTGGTTTAGTGGTAGAATAGTGACAACACCTTTTGATATTGCACCAATCATTCTATTGAAACTCAAATTCCTGTCAAACGCCCACATTAAAATTCATGTCCACTTCCTTTCAAAAAAAAATCATGTCCACGCACGTCTGACGTGGTCACTGATCGTATAGTACAGAGAGCATTACTAGAACATGAACAACATACTACCAGCCAACTCATCTGAACGTATATGCACCATCGACATGACTCACAACAATGAACAATCCCAGAAGCCAGAAGTACATAATCAGAGCATTCGGTATGCGATGTCTGATGTGATATACAAACTGCTGTTGGAGGAGAAATGTATAGGTGAAAGTGGGAGTGCTTTTTGTGGTCGGGTAGATGCACTGCCCTATCCACCTTCAACGTATATCAGATGGCTTTGAGACTGATACCTTGTGTTGCCTTCAATATAATCGCCTTGTTCACTTGGCTTATAAGCCGTACTTTTTCAGCTAACGAATAATATTTTTCTCTCACAATAAATCAGCCAACAATACTTTCAGCCATGGCTTATCAACCAAGTGAACAGGACAAATAGCAGTTTCGTCCACTTTTCGCAGGACAAACGCGTTGCTTTCTCCAGCTGACTTTGGTGAGAAAAAATCTGTGGTAGGATGGGTCATATACTCATATATCAACCACCGGGAAAGCAGTTAGCAGTGACACTAGCCAGCACTTCCTCTGTCACAGTTGTGGGGATATAGATGGCCATTTCAGCCGAGGTCCATGGGCTACAGCCCATGACCTGGCGTTTTGGCCTGGCCCAGGCATGGTATGGCCCGACGGCTGTTGTGCGCATTCTGGCCCGGTCCAATGAGCGGGCCGTGCCTAGGCTGCTACCTAGCATGGCGTGCTCGTATGATCTAGCCCGATTATCAATCTGCCTTATGTGGTATATGCTATCTGTTAGTATATAACCGCTGTCTAAAGTCTAGCTCCCACATCACCTCTTGTCCTTCCCGCGCCTTCTCCTCTCAGATTGGCTTTCTTCACACGGCCACCTTTCATTTCTCCCTTGATTTCGATCCCGCCATTCCTCCAACATCGCCACCTTCTTCCCCGGCCACCTTTTGTTCCATCTCTCCCCTCCCATGATCCCGAGCAGCTACAGTAGTAGTCGAGCCGGATGACCACCTTCCATTTCTCCTATCCCATCTCGTCATTCTCTCTTGTGATGGTGTAGGCGTGGCGGCGGCGTGTTCTTCCCCCCAGCTTGTTCGCTTGGCTGTGGCCTGTCGTAAACGATCGTAAATTTTCAGTCGAAACAGTATTTTTCTCTCACACAAACCAGCCAACAGTACTTCTTCACAAACCAGCAACTATACGAACCAGCCAACCGAACAAGTTGATAATTTGCATGGTTCAGTGGTGGTGTAGGCAAACGCAGCGGCAAATGCGACGGAGGCATAGCTTACCTTGGCAGGCTCATCGAGTCAACCCGGCCCGACTAAGACGTTGTAGGGTCGTGCCTAGACCAAAGGCACAGTCCATGAACAGGCACGACATGGCACAATTTGCTAATAGGGTCGTGCCAGCCCGAGTCCGTCCCATGCCGCCCATTTGTTAATCTATATAGTCGTAGACTCGTAGATATAAGGCCTGTAGTTCTCAGGCCATGCATGTACGTTATCTAAAAGATATCACTGAAGCATATTTATTTCTTATATAAATTACTCTAAAATTGTTTCTCATTGTCTTTAATGATGCATGTATTTTCGGCCATTTGTGTGCTGCTAAAGAAACAAAGTAGAAAAAAATAAACATCCCAAGTTAGTATTGAGCCGTTTTGACATAAGAAAACTTCCTCCAATACATATGTTTAGGAAAAGTCCCCCATCTGAGCGAGATGAGCGCAAAAATATATACTACCTATGTCCCAAAATAGAAGTCGTTCTCGCTTCTCGAGAAATTAGTTTTTTTTATTTTAACCAATTATATATAAAGGAATATTAATATTTATACTACATAATTCATATCAATAGATAGATAATTGAATATACTTTCATAACAAACTTATTTGGAGATATAAATGTTGCACGTATTTTCTACAAATCTAATCAAAGTTGAGAAAGTTTGACTTGCATGTATCCAAGGATAGAGTTAGAGCAAATCCGAGGAGGATGCGCTTGCCTTGTGGGTGCAAGGATATATAATATATGGATTATTGGTGCAAATACAGTGAAAATTAGTCATTTCTACTGTTTTTAATTTTTATGTGGGTGCGGCCGCAACCACACTTATGACTATAGTTTCGTTCGTGCGCGTATCTCGTAACGACTTATATTGTGGTACCGAGGGAGTAGCCACCACCTGCTGCGTGTTTTTTAGTCTTCTTTTTTTCTCGACATAGGACATGCTCATGCATGCAAATAGCTACATGAGTCAGTGTACTGTCAGAGGTGTCCTATTGTCCTAATAAAATTCATCTCTAATTTTGTGTGTGGTCAGTGTGCACGTACGTGTGCGTACTGCGTAGGAGTGGGCATGAGAGGGTGTATAAACGCAAAGTGCTAAAGTGAGACAATGTTGTCTCATCATCAAGCACGTGGTATAGAAGTTAATCTCAATCATATATGGTGCTTAAATTGACTCCACGAAATTGTTAGCACATACTCGTGGACCACCTTAACCAACACGGTGGACATTCCACGTAAAGCACTAGGAGGGTCTCCCCCTCATCGTTTGGGAGATCTGGAAGGAGAGAAACGCAAGGGTTTTTGCTAAGCATAAATCAAAGCCTCTAGTCACTTTTTGCACAAATAAAAACAGAAGCGGCAGCCTGGTTACAGCGGGTGCAAAAAGTTTAGCGGTTTTGTTAGCAAGAGAATAGGCTTTTGGTTTTGCCCCTCCCTCTTTCCGTTTTTTTTTTTTTTTGTCTCTTCTATTCTAATAGGGTTGTACCTTTCTTTTCTATCCTCGTGTTCGCTTGGCTTATAAACCGTACTTTTTCAGCCAACGAACAGTATTTTTCTCTCACAGCAAATCAGCCAACCGTACTTTCAGCCATGACTTATCAGCCAAGCGAACAGGACAATATGTGAATGGAATAGGCACTGCCCCGTTCGTTGGTCTGAAACTTGATTGAAACTGGCTGAAAAACACTCTTCCGGCTGAATTGTTGTAAGAGAAAAACACGGTTTCAGCTGAAAAAAGAAGCCGAACAAGCCAAATATGCGGTAAGCCGAACATGACCATTCATCTCTCGTACCCGTTCATTAAAAAAATCATCTAGCCTTGTCTCCAATAAAGCAATCTTTTTATTTACCAGATCAAAAGCCAAAAGTACCCGAGCCATCGTAATTTATATGACTACTCCCTCCGTCCAAAGTATCTGTCGCTTTCGCTTTCCGAGAAATAATTTTGATAAAATATATATTACAAAATATTAATATTTATGGTACATAATTAGTATCATTGAAAAGATCTTTGAATCTAGTTTTTTAATAAATTTATTTGGGGATATAAAGGGCCTGTTCGCTGGTTGGGGCTGGTGCTGGTTTGGGCTGGCTGGTGCTGGTTTTTTGTGAGAGAAAAACACTGTTGGCTGGTTGGTTTGGGCTGGCTGAAACCAACAAGCGAACAGGCTGAAATGTTGTACGCATTTTCTACAAATCGAGTCAAACTTGTGGCACAGAAACCGGAAACGACAGGTAATATGGGACAGAGGGTGTATATATCATTTATTTAATTTTGTTGTTGTCTCCTTTTTTATGAACCATATTCATTTGTCCTAGAAACTACCTCAAGATCACTAATGTGACTATTGGTGTCCCCATCTCTAACCTCTTCTATTAAATCCACCACAAATGTAGTTACAGATACGTTCGGAACGTGTGAAAAAAGAGAGGAATAGAAAACACAGGGTAACACTAGAAAACTAGACGATTTCGAAATACAGGAATGGAATACTTTTTTTTTAGCATCGGAATGGAATACTTGTGTTGCTTGGGTTACAAGAAATTTAAAAGAAGAATGTCACGTGTGCCCATGAAGGAAAGTAATAAGCTAATGCTACGGTGAGGGCGTCCGTCCGCGCAGACACTCCTTGACGGGCCTGCAGACCGGCTCAACAAGTCTGCTCCCTTTTACTAAAAAAAATTGGACGCTTCAATGACTTCATAAAAAAACTTGACGTCTGGGCGCCCGGACGCCGCGTGTGGCCAGCAAACCAAGAAAGGGGCGCAGGCGCAACTAGTCGCTGCTAGGCCGCGCCACCATCCTCGGCGTACATTTTAAGTGTTTCAGATGTTTTAGAGGCATGTTGCAAATGTTTCGGATGGATGTTGCAAAGTGAATCGGGATGTTGTAATTGTACGTGTATGTTGCAAGCGTATGTTCCCAACGTTTTATCTGTGTTTTCGGACGTATATTGTAAGTGTGTTTATCCGGATGTTGTATATGTTTCACACGTATGTTGCAAGTGTTTTATCTAGGTGTTGCGTATGTTTGTAATGGTTTTCAAGTGTTTTTCAGGTGTTTTTTCAAGTGTTTCAGAAGCATGTTTCAAGTGTTTCATCTGTCGTATGTTGTATTTGAATGTTTCAAAAGTAGGTCGACTGTTGCATATGGGATGCGCGTGTGAAGCGGGAGGAGGCGCGAGCGGTCCCTGTGTATAGCGGCGCAAGCGACGTACGGGCGGCGTGGGCACAGGAAACGCAGGTGCGGGCGGAGGCGTGTTGGCGCGACCTCAAGGCATAGAGTGCAGGCGCGCGTGGGAAAACATAGTGCAGCGCGCTAACACTGCCGAAAATAATAACCACCATGTCCACTCAATTAAGCGGGTTTAATTTTCCTTGCTGAGACATGAAACTTACCATTCTCTTTTTCTCTTTTACTAGTTTCTTTCATTCTTTCTTCCCATAGTCGGATGCGCATTCCAATATAATCTGTTTATGCACCACTGCAACACTTGTTCCTCTAAATCATGGAAATGGAGGCTTGTTCAGGATTTATCAACAACTTCCGTGAAGCATTTAGCACTTAATCTTTTGAATATTTGAGCTTATGCCAAAGGCAAATCCAATTCCTTTGGTTTTTGTTGGATGCCGTCTAAATTAGACGACATGCGACTATCAGGAATAGCAAGTTACAGAATTTTTGTGTGTGTGTGTGTATTATATGCTCTAAGCAACAGAATCCTTTGTTTTTAAATAATTTTATTTTTGTTGTAAATAAATTTGAAAAACAAAGAAACTGCAGCCTGTCGATCCGCCTCACGGCTCACTCTTTTACAGCAAAAAAGGAAAAAAGAAAATTTACCCGCTGCCCGGCGTCCAGATTCAGCGTACCTATAGAACTCTTTTACACGCTCGGTCGCTCGCCGCGGATCAGAGTCCCAGGAACACGACACCACCGTGTACTCCGTGTAACACGACAAAGTCTGCGCAGAGGCGGCCACACCCTGGCATGCACCGCACCGAGCCGGAGCCCGGATAAGCACGGTAAGGAGTACTCCGTACGGCGGGACGTGGCGACCCGTGTGCCTGCCTTCCTCCACGTAGCCGCGCGGCCGCGCCCCCTCGCCACGTACCAGGGCCCGGCGCTCGTATAAAATGCGCGCCAACTCCGCCTCTGCATGTCAGCTAACCCAAGGGCCAAGGCACCGAAGCACGACGACCCACGAGAGCGAGCACAGTGCCACTTAAACCACGATGGTGAGCGCCAAAATCGTCCTCCTCCTCGCCACCCTCCTCTGCGCCGGCGCCGCGCTCGCGTCGTCCTGGGAGGACCACGACCACGGCCACGGGGGCCACAAGTCCTGGCGGTGCGCGCGGCGGTGCGAGGACAGTCCCTGGCACCAGCGCGCCCGGTGCGTGGAGCAGTGCAGGGAGGAGGAGCGAGAGAAGCAGCAGGAGGAGCGGGGCGGCAGGCACGAGCACGAGCACGACCGCCGTGACGACCGGCGCGGCGAGGGCTCGTCGGGAGACGAGCGTGAGCAGGAGCAGGGCCGGCGGCCGTACGTGTTCGACCGGCGCAGCTTCCGCCGCGTCGTCCGGAGCGAGCAGGGGTCCGTGAGGGCGCTCCGGCCGTTCCACGAGGTGTCCAAGCTCCTCCGCGGCATCCGGAACTACCGCGTGGCGGTCCTGGAGGCGAACCCGCGCTCGTTCGTAGTGCCCAGCCACACCGACGCGCACTGCATCGGCTACGTCGTGCAAGGTACGCCGGTGACCGTGATCGAGGACGCCGTCGTGTACGTTTGTTGGTGTGCTTAGCTGATCGACTGGATTTCATTGGTTGCTAGGCGAGGGAGTGGTGACGACGATCGAGAACGGCGAGAGGCGGTCGTACACCATCAAGGAAGGCCACATCTTCGTGGCGCCGGCCGGGGCCATCACCTACCTGGCCAACACCGACGGCCGGAAGAAACTGGTCATCGCCAAGATCCTCCACACCATATCCGTGCCTGGCGAGTTCCAGGTAATTATTATTAAGCTCTAAACAAGACATCATGGATTGTTGCATAACCCAATCGACTGACGTGTCATTTTTTTTTTTTTTGGCAGTTCTTCTTCGGCCCCGGCGGGAGGAACCCGGAATCGTTCCTGTCGAGCTTCAGCAAGAGCATCCAAAGAGCTGCTTACAAGGTACGTAGTACACACATGACATACATGTCTTACATGTGCAGCAACGAAGTGTCGACCTGTGTGTGTGCTCACTGCTCACATCGCGTTCATGTCGCAGACCTCAAGCGACCGGCTGGAGAGGCTGTTCGGGAAGCGCGGGCAGGACAAGGGGGTCATCGTGCGCGCCACGGAGGAGCAGATCCGCGAGCTGCAGCGCCACGCCTCGGAGGGCGGCCACGGCCCGCACTGGCCCCTGCCGCCGTTCGGCGAGTCGCACGGCCCCTACAGCCTCCTGGACCAGCGGCCCAGCATCGGCAACCAGCACGGGCAGCTCTACGAGGCCGACGCGCGCAGCTTCCACGACCTCGCCGACCACGACGTCAGCGTCTCCTTCACCAACATCACCGCGGTGCGTGCGCGCGTGCGCCCCCTCTAAATTAACCGTTGCTAGGCTAGCTTGTGCTTGCGATTTTGATGAGCACTTCGTTACAGGGTTCCATGAGCGCGCCATTGTTCAACACCCGTTCGTTCAAGATCAGCTACGTGGCGAAAGGCGAAGGGTCCGCCGAGATCGTGTGCCCGCACCACCACCAGTCGCAGGGCGGCGAGGGCGAGCGCGGCAAGGGCAGGCGGAGGAGCGAAGAAGAAGAAGGATCCGAGGAGGAGGAGGAAGCTGGGCAGGGGTACCACACCATCCGGGCGCGGCTGTCGCCGGGCACGGCGTTCGTGGTGCCCGTGGGCCACCCGTTTGTCGCGGTGGCGTCCCGGGACAGCAACCTCGAGCTCGTGTGCTTCGAGATCCACGCCGAGAAGAACGAGAAGGTGTTCCTGGCCGGCGCCGACAACGTGCTCAAGAAGCTGGACCGCGTGGCCAAGGCGCTGTCGTTCGCGGCCAAGGCGGAGGAGGTGGACGAGGTGCTCGGCGCCCGGCGCGAGAAGGGATTTCTTCCTGGCCCGGAGGAGGAGCAAGAGGAGGAGCGCGGAGGACGCCACGGCGGCCGTGAGGAGAGGGAGCAAGAGGAGGAACGCGAACGCCGCCACGGAGGCCGTGAGGAGAGGGAGAAAGAGGAGGAACGCCACGGACGCCACGGCGGCCGTGAGGAGAGGGAGCAGGAGGAACGCGAAGGACGCCACGGAGGGCGCGGGCGCCGCGAGGAGGTGGTGGAGACACTCCTAAGGATGGCGACCGCCAGGATGTGAGGCCGCCGCCCTGATCAGCGACCGAACGAGGATGATGACGCGCTTGGGGGAGACGTGCGTACGTAGTACGAGGGAGCCTGAGTGGAGACGTTCGACGTGTATGTATGTACAGTACAGTATGTATGTAAGCGGCAGGCAGTGCAATAAGTGTGGCTCCGTATGTATGTACGTACGTGTACGATGATGTAAGCTACTGAGGCAAGGCAAGGCCATGTCCATAAATAAATAATGACACGTTCTATAATCTCTTCGCTTCTTCAGTGTTCCCTTGCGGAGTTCAGCACGGCAGTAAGCTGGACATTCGTTGATGCCGTTACTCTGAGAACAGACATAGCAGAACCACTGAACTCGTGTCTGAACTCTGATCCTTTATCGCTACGTTTAAATAGCGCCGAACAAACACAGCAAATTAGTCGTCTACTCCCTCCCTCCGCAAAAGAATACAATGATAGTAACCGTGCCGATCAAACAGTCTAAGTTTGATTAAGTTTATAGTAAATAATATTAATATTTATGTCTTCAAATAAATTTATTATAAAAATATATTCTATAACTAATCTAATGATACTTATTTTTTAATTATGAATGTTAGTATATTTTTATATAAATTTAGTCAAAGTTTAAATTATTTGACTTGAAAAACGAGAATTACGTTCTTACGTGGACGAGGGAGTAACTGTTAACCTTACATGTTCGATCCATAGCCAGTACTAGTAGGTGTATACATCCCTAGCAATGAACTATTAGCTCACCTTAACAATTAGGAGTAACTATTAGCCCTTGTGCTATGCTTTAAGTTTGGTAGCTAAGAGCGTCTCCAATAGTCCCTAGCAATGATAGTCCCGAAATAAGTCAAAATATTTCAAGTTTGACCAAATTTATAAAAAGGTACTAATGTTTATGATATCAAATAAGCATCACTGTTCCAAATTATAAGTCATTTTGACTTCTTTGGTACATCTATTTTGCTAAGTATCTAGATATAATATATGTCTAGTGAAAACATCTAGGCCCCTAGTTAGGTTTCGATGATTAATGACAATACGTGATTACTATGACTAACGTGTGTTTTGCAGAGGTAATTAAATTAGGTCATGGTAATAGAGATCGATTGGGCTATCATGGTGGTCATGCCCCTATGATAAAAATCGTTTCGGTTTTTAAAGGATGGACGATAAGGTTAAAGATGGACTAGTTCTAAGTGTCGATTGGAGTTAAAGAGACACTTAGAGTAGTTTATGACTTTGTTTTTTCTTTGGCCGTACTATTAAGGGGGTATGGACGGGTAGCTTGACCTAGGTGAGTCTAGTGAGTTAGGTGTGGTGCACACTTGCTAAATCTAGCACTGGGTAGCTCCTAAGAAGCCCTTAGATCCATTGGAGCAAACTTCATTCACATATGATCGAGAGTTAGAAGTGAATGGAGGGTCAAATACTGACCGGACGCTGGCTCCAGGGTGACCGAACGCTGGCGTAGAGTCCGGTCAGTTCATTTGATCAAGGTGAAATCGTCTGGTGCGACCGGACGCTGAGAGATGAAGTGACCGGACGCTGAGTCCCAGCGTCCGGTCAACTCCAGTAAGGTTCTAGAGAGGGAAAATCACGACCGGACGCTGTCCAGCGTCCGTGAAAGGACCTAGGATGCCACCTAGAGGAGGGTGAATAGGCGTTTCTGAAAATTAACACCTTTAAATGCGGAAATGATTAGTAAAGGGAGTTTCTAAAACGGAAACTCCAAATAAAGAGTAGTACCACCCCTCACAAGTTAGCCACAGAGTATACAAGGTATGAAGAATATATCTAGAAGATATAACCCTGCAACACAAAGTTAGAACTGCGAATAAATATTTTCAGCACATAGCTCTAATACCGGACGTGTCCGGTATGCACGGTTTCTGCAGAATAGCCCCGGACTTGCTCCTTTCGATTTCTATCTTCAAACCAAACTGTAGGTACCTACTAGAGATATCAATAAACACAGAGAACCTGCACAAGAGCTAGAGCAACACAAATATCGAATGAAATACAAATTGAGACACGATATTTGTTTTACCGAAGTTCAGACTCGTTCGAGTCCTACTCTCCGTTGAGGGGGCTGCGGGCGACCTAGCAAAGGTTAGCCCTAGAGGGTACCATGAAGGTCACTCTAGCCGGAGTCTTTTCCAACTCATTTTTCTCCTTCCACTAGATGATTCTGAGGCGGCGGAATCGACCGTTACAAACTTTCCGAGGCACACCACAATCTCTCGGGTGCTCTCCGGCGACGCCTAACCGTCTAGGACCGAAGAGTCCAAGAGTAACAAATGTGAATCACGAGATTGACAATATGCACAAGTGCTCAAGTGGTTGGATTGCTCTCTTTTTGAATTTCACTCAACCCACAATTTGATTTGGCAAATTTGATCAATCACTCACTAAGAGAGGGTTGGGAGAGTTGGCAAGGCTCAAAAACGTGTGTATGTATCAGTAGAATCAGCAGCCTCCAAAGGTGGAGGCTTGGGGGTATTTATAGCCCCCTTGGAAAAACTAGCCGTTTTATAGCCGTGAGTTCCGATGGTCGGGAGTCTCGGCATTCATCGGGAGTTCTGCCGCCTCACAACTTCACTGTAACTTAGTTACCGTTGGCGCAGTGTAAGTCATGCGTCGGAACTCCCGACTCACATCGGAACTCCCGACCCTCAGTAATTTTGAAAACCATGTAACTGAGTTGAAGTTAGTGAGGTGTCGGAACTCCCGACGCATGCCAGAACTCCCGACCGTCGGAACTCCCGACTTACGTCGGAACTCCCGACCCTCAAGACTTTTGAAAACTAGCCGTTGGCCTCTGGTCATCCATACCGGACACGTCCGGTATGACCAGGACAGAGAACCCTCCAAGTCAGTTGAAGTGCGAGACGTTGGAACTCCCGACCCATGTCGGGACTCCCGACGAACCAACCCGAGAACAAAAGTTTTAGCACTGCTGGGTAAATACCGGACACGTCCGGCATCAATACCGGACACGTCCGGTATTGCCAGACCAGCAAAGATAAAGTTAGCTATTTTGTCGCTCAAATACTCAAAACTCACATGGGTTGGCTTGAGCACTTATGAAACATTATCTATCAACATGATGCATCCCTCTTAATAGTACGGCATACCTATTAACACTCAAGATAAAAGGAGAAAAGAATTTATACCACTTGAGTTGATCTCTTTTGAATTGATGCCGTCCCTTTCAATCTTCATCAAGTAAGGGTGCTAACATGTTGATATTGATCTTTTCACTTGAGCATAGCCATCTTGAGCATGTGACTTGATTCCATTCATCAAATTTGAATAATCCCAAATGTATCAAGTCACTTCCATCAAACACTCCAATAGTGATTTGATCCTCCACATAAACACGAACATCATAGCTTGATTAGTACCTCAACTAAATGCAAGTACTTCCTTCTTCACACTAGCTAGGTTCTTCGTCCGTCAAGCTGTCGCTTGCCCTTCACCTTTGCTTAGTACCTCGAAGCCTTTCCTTGCTATCTTCACCATCTCAAGCCATCAATTCACATCTTGTGTTGAATCATCCTTTCATGTATTGTTATCTTTTTCATTTCAATTTTAGCAAGCTTCAAATATGAGACCAATGCATATGCAATCCCTTACGTCTCATTAATTAATTCTTACAAGCTTGCTTTCACATAGTACATGGAAATCCCACAATAATTAAGCATTTGCATGAATTCCATTTGTATTGTTGTCTTGTGCTTGAACTAGATTGTTTACACAACAACACATCATTTTTGGCTTTCATTAATTACCTGTGAGATAACCTATTTCTTGTTCACACTTAGCAAACGGGTTAGTCCTTTAATCACGTTATCATTCAATCATCCAAAACCCACTAAAGGGCTAGATGCACTTTCAATCTCCCCCTTTTTGGTGATTGATGACAACTTGATTAAAGCTTACACAAGGATATAAATATTTAAGCTTTTGGGTTTAATGATTTATGAGAGGCTCCACCTTAATATGTGCTTATGAGTAGAATTCACAAAATGACCTCAAATGTCAATTGCACATACTAAAACATATAGGAAACTCCCCCTAAATCATTGCATCCGTGGGGTGCATGTGTGTGTGACAAAGTGAAACAGTGATGCATATGTCAAGATATATCACACAAGAATAAATATAAAGGCATCACATCAAATATTTTCATTCTAGCATGCATGGTCCTTATGAAAATAAATATAACACATGTAATTCACACATAGCACTCATTATAAATTTTCTCAAGTCCAGAAACCACTGATATATAAATAAAGATCATGTCTCAAGAGATACATAAATAAAGCATAAGTAAGTCTCATCTCTCACATGATACAATCTATCTCAAATCCAAGATACATCAATGAAGCTCAAAAAAAAGAAACTACAGCCTGCAGTACATATCTTCAGGTACAAAGATAAACAAATGAAACTATCCTGAAGCTTTAATTAGTCTCTCTCCCCCTTTGTCATCTATCACCACAAAGGTCCAACAATGACATACTAAGGACAAAGGGGCTACAAGCTGTCACTGAAAGCTGAGATCACTCATCATCATCATCATCATCATCCCTACCAGCATCCTCGTCGTCTGAGCATGCAACACCAGCTAGACGAGAACCACCCGCACTAGACGGGTCATAGCCACCCGACCCATAGTAGCCACCACCACCTGTCAGGTCACTCCACCAATCTGAAGCAAGGTCGTCTGCAGTGCTGGGACATGGCTGAGAGTGAGTAGGCATATGAGCCTGAAGTGGTAGAGTGTTAGGGTGCTTAGGTGCCTGCTGCTGCTGTCGCTGAATGAACTCAACATACTCTCTATCATATCTGGCCTACTGCTGCTCCTCAGTCTCAGGCTCACTAGCTGCCTCATCTGATAGAGGAGACCTAGGAGGATCAAGCTCAAGCCTAGAAGCAATTTGCTTCAAGGTTCGAGTGTCCTTCCTCCTAGCCTCCCTCTCCTTCTGCTGCCTGGTCTAGATGTCTCGGCACATCCCAAATATGGAGCTGAAGAGCCTATGGATAGGCGAGGGAGGACTGCCACGACATGAAGAAGAGCGAGAAGGAGCACGTGGTGGAGGTGAAGCTCCTGCTGGTGCACCACTCCTAGGTGCATCTGCCTCTAGTGCTGCAGCTGCTCCTCCTGGTCCTACTAGAGGTAACCCTATCTCAGGCAGATCTACAACAATCTTCAGGGCCTTATGAATCTTGTCATACTCGAATGTGTGCCCTATCACCTGCTCAATCATATACATGATATAGGGAGCAAATCCACATCCCTTAAGTGGTCTCTCTCCCACACTCCCGATCTCTGACCAAATGAAGTCAAATACGCTGAAAGGCCGAACATCAGGTGCCATCCTGTGGAGTAGGTTCCTGGAGTAATCTGCAATATTGCCCTTGTCTCCACCCTTGCAGTCAATAGTCTTCCTAAACATTCTATCCAGGTATCTGTAAGTGGGGTGAAGACCTAGAACCTTCCCCACAGCTCCTCTCTCATCACCTAGAGGGTACATGTAGGCGAGCTGCTCAGGAGGTAACACCTGCTCGGTGTGGATCCTATCCCTCTAGAGATCATCCTCTGAGAAGCCAAGCTGGGCGGCAAATACATCATAGTCAACACTATACCACTGGCCCTCAAGCATCCAGTGCATCCACCTCTCATCCTCCTCAACGAACAGAGTAGCATAGAACTGAGCTACTACCTCTGTGTTCCAGTCATGATGGAACTCCATGATCTCATAAACCCCAGTGCGCTGGCAAATAGCAATGGCATGATCAACTGAGACCTTTTGCAACTCTCTAACGTACTGCCAGTTAATCTACTAAGACCTGGCAATAACTGGGTTCCTGGTGAGAATCACACTAGAGTAGAAGTCTAGGTGAAAAGCTGTCTAGAAGCGGTGATCATACTGAACCTTAGGTAAGCCTCTCGGATCAACCCTTCGCTCATCTCTAGCTTTCCTAGTCATACCCTTTCCCCTATAGTCAACTCTAGGAACATAAGAGGGCACATTGGGCAAACGTGTCTCAAGGAGACCATAATGCATACCCTGACCAGGCTGGTGCTGAACAGGAGGAACTGGCTCCTCCTCCTCAATCTCCTGCTCCTCATCTGAGCTATCACTATCTGATCCTCTGTCAGTGCTCTTCGTCTTTCTTTCTTCTCTAGACTCCACTCTGAACTCATCAGTGTCAGTGTCAGAAGAACAGCTCCCTGACCCCTCTGCATACTGAGCTGCTGCACTAGAGGCAGCCCTGGTAGACCTCATGCTGGTCGGCTTGAATCCAGGATGCATTTCCAGTCTCACCTTCTTGTACTTTTCAAGTGCTGGATCATGCCTGTGTTTGGACCTCGGCTCCTGTCGTCCACTCATAGCTGTTGTCCTGTATCCAAAGATTTGCAAGAAATTTTAGATACATGCCCAAAATTTAATCTTGAATTGCAATTTAGACGTAGAGTCTTTGATCCATGGTTTTACATCCATCTTTGACACACAACTGTCAATAGGTTTGCAAAACGAAGATACAAAAGAAGCTAAGCCTAACAAACAATTCTAGGATAGGATTGAATCAAAGGAGAGCAGAGAGCCTGCTCTGCTGGGCCATACCGGACACATCCGGTAGCATACCGGACACGTCCGATATGGGCGACCAGCAACCCTAACTAGGGTTCCTCGATTCAAACCATCACGGATCAATTCCAAACTTTGGACATTGCTTCTATATCACCAATGTAGCATATTGACTGAAGGAATTTCAAAATCATGCATTGACCATGTAGATCGGATGAGGTCCGTGATTAGGGTACCTTGAGAGGAGAGATGAGAAGGCAATGAGAAATCCAAGTCCCCAGGCCTTCAATCTTGATGCAAGCCTTCTCCAATGCGATCTCCTTCTCTCCTTTTTCTTGGTGGAGTCCTCGATCGCCCTAGGAGAGGAAGAAGTCAGCGGCTAGTTTGGTTGGAAGGAGACAAGCCTGTCTAGGCCGAAGGGGTACGCTCGGTTTTATAGCCCCGCTCATACCAGACACGTCCGGTAGCATACTAGACACGTTCGGTATACGTGGGCTGGCCCAAATAATTCCAAAAATTGTTTTCTCTCTTCCAATCCCCTTTTCTGTTATTTCTCAGTCCAAAAAGGTATATAATCTTGATCCAAACCGAGTATCATCACTTTCCTTATCCAATGCCATGAAATGATTTATCCTTTTTCCAAATATTTGGCATAAACAAGATTTCGCTTACTTGAGAGAGATAGAGTGAGACATAGTAGATTGTGGACTTAAGAAAGCCATGTCATGTGTGATTAGCCAATCAAACAATCAAGGAGAGCTATAATCATCACATGACAAGGCTAGGTCACAAAGACCAAGATTCAAATAGTTTTTTTTAATTCACACCACCTACACATGCTAGTTATGGGTTTTGAAAACCATCTCTCCTATGTCACACAAATGCACATTCTAACATATAAAGGGCCTTAGATGCACTTACAATGTATGTATGTAAACACATACCTTTGCCTTGAGCCCACAAGAATACCACTAAGAAGATAAATAGCATGATGATCTTTATGTTGACCTCAATTGCCAAATAATCATGCTAGATACATTTTCATCCAAAGAACTACAAAGAATGCTAGATAAATTTGTTAGTCCACAATGGTGAAAAATAGAAACTTAGCTCCCCCTAAATAAGTGCCTCAAGTGATTTGAATGACTTTTATCAAGCACTTTATTCTATTAAGGATTTGGGAGTCAATTTTCTATTTTGAACCACAACCAAATAATTTGCCATATTTACAATTGAGTTCAAGAGATGCTCACAATCCACTTAGTTTTGATAAAACACAAGCTTCTGAGTAAGTTAAGGATATATGAAAATATACGGATCAAAGACTCAGTTGTAATTCAAATTGTGTTCTGGTTGCTACAATACCGGACACGTCCGGTAGGTATACCGGACATGTCCGGAATACTCATAACAAAAACACTTACTTTCTGTCCCTGACCATACCGGACACGTCCGATAGTAATACCGGACACGTCCGATAGGTGCAGGACAGAACTAATTAATTCGCTGCTTGTGATTCTTTGTTTGACTCTAGTATTTATTGTAAACTTACATCTCAACAAATGAATTGGTTTACTAGAGAGCCGTTAAAAGCATCATATGGCAAAGTAAAATTCTTTTTAATTGAATCTAATTAGCCACTTTCATTATTTCACAAATGTACCTATTTGTGAACTATAGAACACGAAACAAACAAAGTGACTATCCTAAAAGGTTTAGGTACTTGTTACCAATGGTGAGAATGAAATATATGATATGTTCATTGAATTATCTTTGGGTCAACCGTGTAAGGGATTATGATAAGAATTGGTTGATAGATTGAGTGAATATTGTCAAATTGCTTGCTCAACCACCCCGAAGACTTCATATCATCACCAAGTACCTACATCATTAACCTAAGCACACTTTGGTACCCAACTCTTGTTGGGTCCTTTTGAGTTAGTCAACAAGTGCTTAGGCACCCAAATGGCTCTAGCACTAGTTTGTGGTGAACACATCACCTTGCTAGTGCTAGCTCCATTTGTGGTCTTCCTAAGCTTATCATTATAAACATATGTGTTTGGCTTAGGAGCTTTACCATTTGGGCATTCATAGCTTAGATGCCCCTTTCTTCTACAAGCATAACATATGCGGCCTTTGTTTGCTCTATGCTTGCTTTGCTTGTATGGACATTTATCAACCTTATGGCCCATCTCATTGCATCCATAGCATCTTCTTGTTGCAACTTGGGCATCCTTTCTTGCCTCTTTGTACATTGGGCATTTCTTGGTAGGATGCCCCAATTTCTTGCTCATGAGACAAGCACTTTGTCCATCACTCTTCATTTGCTTGGCCTCCTTGGTAGAAGCCTTTTGATTGGCGGCTTCAACCATGTCGGCCCAACTCTTGTGTGGACACATAGCCCACTCATGTCCATACAATCCACAACCATAGCACATCCTTTTTCCATGTTTCTTGCTCTTGGTTGTGTTGGCCTTGCTTGAGATGTGATTCTTTTGTTGGGCTTTGGAGGAAGCAAGGTTTGAACCCTTCTCAAGCTTCTTCACCATGTAATCACGGTTATCTTGAGAAGGTTGTGCTTTCTCCTTACCCTTCAACTGAATCACATCTTTCTTTAATCTTTGCACTTCTTCTTTAAGCTCTATGTTTTCTATAAGATTTAGCTCAATCGAAGATTGGCTTGCTTGAGGAGCACACTCATTAGTACAAGAAATATTTAATTGAGATGGTGTATTAGTAAGTGAATGTGTAAGAGGTTGAGAAAATTTTACCGAGGTGATCATAACCTCATGAGCTACCTCAAGCATGAAGCTTGATTCTACTACTTCCTCATGAGAGCACTTTTGATGAACATAGTTTGCTTGTAGCACATTATACTTGCTTGATAGTTCATCTAGCCTTGCCTTGAGCTCAAAGTTTTCTTTCTCTAATTGTGAAACACTAGAAGAGGAGTTAGTAATTAAAGCATGCTCAATTGACAATTTTTCATACCTTTCGCTTAGAGCCTTTAGTTCTTCCATCTTGGAGATGAGAAACAATTCTTGCTTTTGAAGTGATTGCTCTTGCTTCTCAATCTCTTCTTCAAGCTCATCATTCTTTTCAACTATCTTCATGATAATGAACTTGTCTTTGCGGTTGAGATGATCAAGGTTGTAGTTGTCTTCAACTTCAACATCACTCTCATCTTGATCATCTACTTGTGCTTTCTCCTTTTCTTGATCTTTCTTGCTACTCTTCTTCTTGCTTTTCTTGGCCATGAGACACAAGTGATGAGTATCATGAGATACTGAGGTTGACTCATCACTTGGTCGCCACCGGGCTTGAGCATCGTTGCAAACAGCTGCTTGCTAGTCTGCTGCCTCGGCCATACCGGACACGTTCGATAGGCATACCGGACACGTCCGGTACATGCAGGCAGATAGCAGGTTATGCGCTGCTTGCACTTCTTGCTCTGGCTCGGTGCTCTTGAGGTCTTGTGAGGCTTCTTCGCTGCATGATGACACAATGGACATACTTTCCATTGACTCGATCTCAAGTGCATCATCACATTTGGATTTTCCATATAGATCAAAAAGTCTAGTCCAAATGAGATAAGCACTCTCCGGAGGTGGTTGTCCATTGAAGATTGCCTCATCTTGAACCTCTATACTCAATGTACTTAAAATAATATTAATAGCTTGAGCATTGAGTTGCACGCATATCTCTTCCTCTTTTGACAAATTTTTGTAGTTGCTCCAATCAACTATAGAAAGAGGTATGCTTGCATCCACAATATGCTCAACAAGAGGACTAATATCTCTAAAAGCATTGAGTACATGTATTGACCAAGTTAGAAAGTTTGAACCATCATTTTGGAGAAGCACCGGCTCCAACTCGATAGGCGTCGACATCCTTTTCTCATGGCGGTGAAGCTTTAGGTGAGAACCTTGCTATGATACCAATTGAAAGGACCTAGGATGCCACCTAGAGGGGGGATGAATAGGAGTTTTTGAAAATTAACACCTTTAAATGCGGAAATGATTAGTAAAGGGAGTTTCCAAAATGGAAACTCCAAATAAAGAGTAGTACCACCCCTCACAAGTTAGCCACAGAGTATACAAGGTATGAAGAATATATCTAGAAGCTACAACCCTGCAACACAAAGTTAGAACTGCGAATAAATATTTTTAGCATAGAGCTCTAATACCGGACGTGTCTGGTATGAATACCGGACGTGTCCGGTATGCACGGTTTCTGCAGAATAGCTCCGGACTTGCTCCTTTCGATTTCTATCTTCAAACCAAACTGCAGGTACCTACTAGAGATATCAATAAACACAGAGAACCTACATAAGAGCTAGAGCAACACAAATATCGAATGAAATGCAAATTGAGAAATGATATTTGTTTTACCGAAGTTCGGACTCGTTTGAGTCCTACTCTCCATTGAGGGGCTGCGGGCGACCCAGCGAAGGTCAGCCCTAGAGGGTACCATGAAGGTCACTCTAGTTGGAGTCTTTTCCAACTCCTTTTCCTCCTTCCACTAGATGATTCCGAGGCGGCGGAATCGACCGTTACAAACTTTCTGAGGCACACCACAATCTATCGGGTGCTCTCCGGCGACGCCTAACCGTCTAGGACCGAAGAGTCCAAGAGTAACAAATGCGAATCACGAGATTGACAATATGCACAAGTGCTCAAGTGGTTGGATTGCTCTCTTTTTGAATTTCACTCAACCCACAATTTGATTTGGCAAATTTGATCAATCACTCACTAAGAGAGGGTTGGGAGAGTTGGCAAGGCTCAAAAATGTGTGTGTGTATCAGCAGAATTAGTAGCCTCCAAAGGTGGAGGCTTGGGGGTATTTATAGCCCCATTAGAAAAACTAGCCGTTTTATAGCCGTTGCCATACCGGACACGTCCGGTATGACGTACACTGCGCCAACGGTAACTAAGTTACAGTGAAGTTGTGAGGCGTCAGAACTCCCGATGAATGCCGGGACTCCCGACCCTCAGTGATTTTGAAAACCATGTAACTGAGTTGAAGTTAGTGAGGTGTCGGAACTCCCGACGCATGCCGGAACTCCCGACCGTCGGAACTCCTGACCCTCAAGACTTTTGAAAACTAGTCGTTGGCCTCTGGTCATCCATACCGGACACGTCCGGTATGACCAGGACAGAGAACCCTCCAAGTTAGTTGAAGTGCGAGACGTTAGAACTCCCGACCCATGCCGGGACTCCCGACCGTCGGAACTCCCGACTTACGTCGGAACTCCCGACGAACCAACCTGAGAACAAAAGTTTTAGCACTGCTGGGTAAATACCGGACACGTCCGGTATTGCCAGACCAGCAAAGATAAAGTTAGCTATTTTGTCGCTCAAATACTCAAAACTCACATGGGTTGGCTTGAGCACTTATGAAACATTATCTATCAGCATGATGCATCCCTCTTAATAGTACGGCATACCTATTAATACTCAAGATAAAAGGAGAAAAGAATTTATACCACTTGAGTTGATCTCTTTTGAATTGATGCCGTCCCTTTCAATCTTCATCAAGTAAGGGTGCTAACATGTTGATATTGATCTTTTCACTTGAGCATAGCCATCTTGAGCATGTGACTTGATTCCATTCGTCAAATTTGAATAATCCCAAATGTATCAAGTCACTTCCATCAAACACTCCAATAGTGATTTGATCCTCCACATAAACATGAACATCATAGCTTGATTAGTACCTCAACTAAATGCAAGTACTTCCTTCTTCACCCTAGCTAGGTTCTTCGGCCGCCAAGCCGTCGCTTGCCCTTCACCTTTGCTTAGTACCTCGAAGGCTTTCCTTGCTATCTTCACCATCTCAAGCCATCAATTCACATCTTGTGTTGAATCATCCATTCATGTATTGTTATCTTTTTCATTTCAATTTTAGCAAGCTTCAAATATGAGACTAATCCATATGCAATCCCTTATGTCTCATTAATTAATTCTCACAAGCTTGCTTTCACATAGTACATGAAAATCCCACAATAATTAAGCCTTTGCATGAATTCCATTTGCATTGTTGTCTTGTGCTTGAACTAGATTGTTTACACAACAACACATCATTTTTGGCTTTCATTAATTACCTATGAGATAACCTATTTCCTGTTCACACTTAGCAAACGGGTTAGTCATTTAATCATGTTGTCATTCAATCATCCAGAACCCACTAAAGGGCTAGATGCACTTTCAGTCCGATCACAACTTAATCACTGGAGTTTGGGGAGAACTGACCGGAGCGTTCGGTCAACATAACCGTAGCGTCTGGTCACCCCATAGAGGCACATAACGGTTCATTTTTCAGCCGGGTTTATAAATACTTCCTCCACTTGTGTGTGGGGGTACTTTTGCTCATTCCAACAGCTGAGAAACACCTTTGAGAGTGCTAAGAAGAGCAAGGTTCTAGTGAGGTGATTGAGATTTGAGAATTCCAAAGAGAGCCCTCATTAGTAAAAGCAAGAGTAGCAAAGTGTGCATCCACCCTTCTCATTAGGCTTGTTGTGGTCAAGTGAGAGTTCATGCTTGTTACTCTTGGTGATCGCGATCACCTAGACAACTTGGTGGTGATTGGCAGTTTGGTGATCATTCGGCGGAGCTTGTGGATGACCCAACTCAAGTTGTGAGCGGTTGTGGGTGATTCACCACGACGGAGTGTCAAAGAATCAACCTGTAGAGAGCACTTGATCCTTGCACGGATCAAGGGAGAGCTACACCCTTGCATGGGTGCTCCAACAAGGACTAGTGGGGAGTGGCGACTCTCCGATACCTCGGCAAAACATCGCCGCATTCCTCCTTCTCTCTTTACTTTGTGCATTTACTTTGAGCAATTCAATTCTTGTCATTTACATTCATAGAATTGCCATGCTAGAGTAGGATTGAAACATAGGTTGCTAAACTTTTGTGTGGTAGATCAATAGAAACACTTCCTATGCACAAGGGGTTAATTAGGCTAACTGTAGAATTTAATTATTGTAAAGAAATTTTGAATTAGCCCAATTCACCCCCCTCTTGGGCATCTTGATCCTTTCAATTGGTATCAGAGCCTCATGCTCACGTTTTTAGGCTTAACCGCCAAGAGAAAGATGTCTCATGGAGATGGACCTCCTCCTATCTTTGAGGGGGATAATTTTCTATATTGGAAAATCCGCATGGAGGCGTATCTAGAAGCTCTAGATGTTGGAATACTTAGAGCCTCCTCTCAAGGCTTCCCAAAACCTCGGGATGCTACACACCTACAAGGCGATGAGGTGAATTACGAAAAATGGAATGCAAAGGCTCAAAACACCATCTTTAGAGGCCTTTGCAAAGATGTGTTCAACCGGGTGAGGAACCACAAAGACACCCATGCACTATGGTCAGACGTTTGTACGCTCCATGAGGGAATAAAGAGTGAGCGTGAGGAACGCTATCATCTTGTCATGAAAAAGCTTAACTCTTTTGAGATGATTCCTAAAGAATGTGCTAATGAAATGTACTCACACTTGAATGTTCTTATAGAGAAAGTCAATGGGCTTAGACTCACTCAAATGCAACCATCCGATGTTGTAAGAAAGATCTTAAGTGTCCTTCCTATTGACAAATATGGGCATATTGTGACCGTGCTTCATCAAGGTGATCTTTCCACCGCTACACCGACACAAATCTTAGGAAAGATCAATGCTCATGAGATGTACATGTACATCACACCACAAGATGGCTCATCCTCCACTAAGAATAAAGAAAAAGACTTAGCATTCAAAGCTAGCCAAGAGAAGGACAAAGCAAGGCTTGAGTATGAGAGCTCAAGTGATGATGAAGTTGATGATGCAAGCCTTGCTCTCATGTTGAAAAGAACCGCCAAGATGCTAAAGAAGCTCAACAAGAGTGGCATCAAGTTCGATGGCAAGAAGAAGAAGTTCTTCACAAGCTCTAGAAGGAAGCTAATCTCGGAGATGGATTGCTATAATTGTGGAAAACTTGGTCATCTAGCACATCAATGCACAAAGCCCAAGAAAGACAAGTACAAGGGTAAGAAAGATGACTCAAGCAATGAAGAAGACGATAAGAAGAAGAAAAACAAGCCATACAAGAAGAGAGATGGCAAGAAGGACTTCCACAAGAAGAAGAAAAGTGGAAAGGCATACATCGTCGGTGATTGGCTCACGGACATTGATTCATCTAGTGGCTCATCCGATAATGATAGTGACAACGAGAAGGTGGCCGCCATTGTTATTGACTCTTCATCATCTTCACCGCCACCACCACCATCATCCTCTACACGCCTATGCCTTATGGCCAAGGGTGATCGCAAGGTATCAAATGATGATAGTAGTGGTGATGAACATGCTAGCAATGATGATAGCGATAGTGATGATGATGAATATGAATCACCTGCTTATGATGATCTTGTTAAATTATTAAATCAATACACTAAGATCATTAGAAAGAGTAGAGCTAAAAATGAAAAACTAAAAGCTAAGAATGATTCTCTTTTAGCTAAATGTGATGTAGCCGAAAAGGCTAGTGTTGAGCTTAGAGAAACAAATGATGCTATATCATCCAAACTCAAGGAGCTCAAATCTTCTAAGAAAGAGCTTAAAGATAAACATAATAAACTTGAGAGGATACACAATGAGCTCATCACTAGCCACAACAAGCTAAAAGAAGAATATACTACTCTTAAGATTAATCATGATAATCTTGTCATTGCTCAAGAATTTCTATCCAATGAGCCACATGATGCTACTAACAATATTGTTAAGATTGATATAGCTACATCATGTGATGATTTGATCATTGAGAGCATTGAGAAAAGTTCTAGTAGCAAAGGCAAGCAAGTGGTTGAGGCCGATGATTATGATGAGTTTGTCAAGCTCAAGAATGACAATGAAAAGCTCAAGAAAGATCTTGAAGAGATCAAAAGCCACAACACTATTGTGCTAGAAACTCTTGATCATGATAGTGATTTGACTCTTGAGAATGAGAAGCTCAAAGAAGAGAACAAGAAGCTCAAGGAAGAGAAAAATAATTATGCTCTCAAGGAAGAGAACAAGAAGCTCAAGTTGGAGAAAGAGCATCTCAACATTGGATTGAGCAAGTTCACAAGAGGCAAGCATCTTCCAAGTGAGCTACTAATAAACATCGTCATGAAGATGGATAGAAGTGGCATTGGGTACTTGGCAAACCAAGAGAAGAAGGTTCAAGCTCAACAACAACACAAGTCAAAGCCAAAGCCAAAGAGATGTTTTGAGTGTGGACAAGAAGGCCACTTTGCCCATGAGTGCCAAACTCCACCACCACAACCCTTGCCCAAGCATGCTAGACCTTTTGCCTTCAATGCTCATTACATGCTTAGAAAGGATTCTAGTGGAAAGATGAAAGTCATGTTTTTAGGACCTCTAAACAAGAATAGGCCTAAGAAAATTTAGGTTACAAAGTCACTTGTTGAGAAGGTGAAGGGCCCTCAACAAGTTTGGGTTCCTAAAGCTTGATCTCTTGTGTGTAGGTGAACTACAAGACCGGTGGAAGTCATTGGGTTATTGATAGTGATTGCACACAACATATGACTGGTGATCCTCGTATGTTCACCTTACTAGATGAAGAAGTAGATGGACAAGAGAGAATCACATTTGGAGATAATTCTAAGGGCAAGGTTAAAGGATTGGGCAAAGTGGCAATATCAAATGAACATTCTATCTCAAATGTGCTATATGTTGCTTCATTGAGCTTCAACTTGCTATCCGTTGGATAATTGTGTGATCTTGGCTTCCAATGCTTGTTTACCGAGAAGGAAGTTGTTGTATCTAAGAAGGATGATGATCAAGTAATATTCAAAGAATTTAGATACAACAACCTATATCTAGTGGATTTCACCTCCGAAGATGCTAACTTGAAGACATGCGTATTCACCAAAACAACACTTGGGTGGCTATGTCATAGAAGACTTATTCATGTTGGGATGAGCTCACTCAAGAAACTAATGAAGAATAATTTGGTGAGAGGGTTAAAGGATGTGAAGTTTGAGAAAGACAAGCTTTGTAGTGCATGTCAAGCCAGCAAGCAAGTTGCAAATACTCATCCAACCAAAGCTTTCATGTCAACCATAAGAGTGCTAGAACTCCTTCACATGGACTTATTTAGACCAACAACATACAAGAGTTTGGGAGAAAATCTTTATTGTCTTGTGATTGTTGATGACTATTTAAGGTACACATGGGTATTCTTCCTTCATGATAAATCCAAAGTTGCATCATGCTTCAAGAAGTTTGCCAAGAGAGCACAAAATGAATTTGAAGTGAAGCTCAAAAAGATTAGAAGTGACAACGGTAAAGAATTTGACAACACAAACATAGAAGCCTATTGTGATAAAGTTGGGATCAAGCATAAGGTCTCCGCCACATATACTCCTCAACAAAATGGTGTAGTTGAGAGAAAGAACCGGACATTGATCACTCTTACAAGAACAATGCTAGATGAGTATAACACCCCCGAAGCTCTATGGGCGGAAGCAATCAACACCGCATGCTATGCATCAAACCGCCTATTTCTTCAAAAGTTTCTTAGCAAGATACCTTATGAGTTGCTCAATGGAAAGAAGCCGGACATCTCCTTCTTTAAAGTGTTTAGTTGCAAATGCTACATCTACAAGAAGCGGCAACACCTAGAGAAGTTTCAAAGACATTGTGATATTGGTTTTCTTGTTGGTTACTCATCAAAGTCCAAAGCATATAAAGTATTTAATCATGTCACCGGCTTGGTTGAAGAAATATATGATGTGGAATTTGATGAATCTAACAGCTCCCAAGGAGCACATGAGAATCTTGATAATGTAGGTGATGAACCATTGAGGGAGGCTATGAAGAACATTCTGGTTAGAGACATCAAGCCTAAAGATGATGTACAAGTAATTGATCCACCTTCTTCATCAAATGTGCCACAAGATGGTGATAAAAATAGGAGAGTAAAAAATGAAGACACTCGTGTCTCCCATGATCAAATGGTGGTACAAGCACAAGATGTTGATGCTCGACAACCTCCTCCTCAAGTGGTCAATAGAAGAAACACACCTCTACTACAAGATCATACACAAGATCTCATCATAAGAAGTCCATCAAAGGGTGTAATGACTCGCTCATAAAAACTTGCTTCATTTATTGCACATCACTATTTTGTCTCTTGCTTTGAGCCTACTAAGGTAGAAGAAGCTCTTCAAGATCTAGATTGGATAAATGCCATGCATGAAGAGTTGAACAACTTCATCCGCAATGAAGTTTGGACTCTTGAAGAGCGGCCAAAAGGTGCAAGAGTCATTGGAATAAAGTGGGTGTTCCGTAACAAGCAAGATGATCAAGGCATAGTTGTGAGGAACAAGGCAAGACTAGTTGCAAAGGGGTTCTCTCAAGTTGAAGGTTTAGATTTTGGAGAGACCTTTGCACCGGTTGCAAGACTAGAAGCCATTCGTATCCTCCTTGCATATGCATCACATCATGACATGAAACTATATCAAATGGATATGAAAAGTGCATTTTTAAATGTCTTTATTAATGAACTAGTCTATGTTGATCAACCTCCCGGGTTTGAAGACCCTAGATATCCTAATCATGTTTATAGGTTGTACAAGGCGTTATATGGGCTTAAGCAAGCCCCAAGAGCTTGGTATGAGCGCCTTCGGGACTTCCTTATTGAGAAGGGCTTCACCATTGGGAAGGTCGACACCACACTATTCACCAAGAAGCTTGATGGACATATCTTCATTTGTCAAGTGTATGTTGATGATATCATCTTTGGACCATCAAATGAAGATTCTTGCAAAGAGTTTGGTGAATTGATGTCGAAAGAGTTCGAGATGTCAATGATTGGAGAGCTTATATTCTTTCTTGGTTTTCAAGTCAAGCAAATGAGAGAAGAGATTTTCATCTCTCAAGAGAAGTATACTAAGGATCTTCTCAAAAGATTCAAAATGAATAAATGTAAACCAATTAAGACATCAATGCCAACTAATGGACATCTCGACCTAGATGAGGGAGGTAACACGGTTGATCAAACTCTCTACCGCTCTATGATTGGTAGCTTGTTATATTTAACCGCATCTAGGCCCAACATTATATTTAGTGTGTGTGTGTGTGTGTGCTAGATTTCAAGCTAATCCTAAGAAAACTCATTTAATTACCGTTAAAAGAATCCTTAGGTATCTTAAGCACACACCAAGCATTGGCCTTTGGTATCCCAAAGAAGCTATATTTGAATTAACTGGCTATTCGAATTCGGATTTTGCCGGTTGCAAAGTGGATAGAAAAAGCACATCCGGAGGGTGCCATTTGCTTGGTAGATCACTTGTGTCTTGGTCCTCCAAGAAACAAAATAGTGTGGCTTTGTCTACCACCAAAGTGGAATACATTGCCGCGGGTGCTTGTTATGCACAAATACTTTACATGAAACAAACCTTGCTAGACTATGGTGTAGTTCTAGAAAAAGTACATTTTTGTGCGACAATGAAAGTGCGGTAAAACTTGCAAATAATCTGGTTCAACACTCTCGCACCAAGCACATAGATATCCACCATCACTTTCTTAGAGATCATGTTACAAAGAATGATATTTCATTAGAAGATGTAAGGACCGAGGATCAATTGGCGGATATCTTCACTAAACCGCTAGATGAGGTGACTTTTTATCGATTGCGGAATGAGCTCAATGTGCTTAATTTTAGTAACTTCACTAAAAGATGAGCTTGTGTTGTCCCTTGCATTGCATTGTAACATACAACATATTTAATTTTTGGTAATGCATATAGGGCTTGTCTAACATGGTTAAGATAACCGCCGTAAAGCGTGTGAAGAAGCTTAACCTTGGATCAAACTTGATAAGCAACTAGATTTACTTTCAAGTATTGCATTGTACATGCATGAATGTTGCTTTGTCGTTTATCTTCAATTGCCCTCTTAATGCCTATTTTCTTAAAAAGAATTACAGCCTAAGGCAAAATATTTTTGAAAATTTTGAGGGTTTGAGAGAGGTCACTCACATCAGTCCCAATTGAGGTTTATTTGGATCTTATTGAAGTTGGGACTTGATTGGGAACAGGCAGCACGAAGGACTTTGAAGATTTGCTGGAAAAAGAGTGATCGGACGCTGCACCGGACTCAGAAGTCCAGCATCCGATCAGTTCATAGGAGGCGCACTGCTGCTGAGAAGGAGTGACCGGACGCTGATACAGTGCTTTCCCAGCGTCTGGTCAGATGGCGATCTAGCGTCCGATCAAGCAAAGAAGACAAAGTCAGGATCGAACGAACTCTGCCTATGTACGGTCAGTGGTGATCGAACACGTCCGGTCGCGATTCCAAGGGTTTTGGACCTCTCTGGAATCGATTGGACGCTGGGTGACAGTGTTCGGTCGCTGCCACCAGAGTGTCCGGTCAGTAGAAAACATACGGGATCTGGTTTCTTCTCTGTTTCCTTATCTATTCCGTCATGGGGGGCCACCATAAAACCAAGATTGAGCCGTGACCTGACCTAATCCACTCGTGCCCGCGCTGACATCGCTGCCTCGCCTCGAGCTCGCCCTTGCCCGTACCTATGCCCTAGCCACCGCCTCCTGAGCCACCGTGTGCCCACGCCCTAGCTCCACGCCACCGCAGTAGTGCCGTCCGATCATAGCACTAACCTGCGCCACCACGCCCGCGCTGCCGCTTGCCCCGCGCGCCTTGCTCCCATGCCTCCATGCCCGAGTTGCTCCGTCTGCCCGCACCTTTGCTCCACGCACCCGTGCTCTAGCAACGGCGTCGAGCTCACGCCGCCAGCAGCCCTTTCGCATCGTGCCCTAGCGCCGCTCTGCTCCGCCATCCACGCGCCAGCACCGCCACCAGACTCACCAGAACCCTAGCTTTCCTCCTTGCCATGCAGCATTGCTCTAGTGCCCACATTGGATCTCCGCCGCTGAACTTAGCCATAATCCTAACCCTAGACGTCCAGTTGCTGACCCGGTGGTTCCCCGATTCGTTCCTCTTCTCGTCGATTCGCCGATTCGTAAGGTAGCAAGCCCTCATTTCCGATTTCATATCTATTGCTTGCTTTCTTAGGGTTTTGTATCTCTAGATATATCGTATTTATTTGTATATCCTATCTATTCTATCGTGCAGCGAGTTGGTGTCGTTGTGGTCCCTTTGGCAATTGACAGTTAACTTAGGGCCAAGCTCACGAGTACGGATCGAGACCAAGCCTCGGAAGTGATAGTTGGCAGTTGATTCTTGTAAGGGTAGTTGTTCTTTTTAGCTTCATCAGATGGCTCATGTCAAGAATGTCGGAGGAGGTCCTGGTGGTGAGGATCCAAGGCCCCCGCCTTGCCAGCCTACAGATGCAAAAGGCAAGGCGACAAAGAGGCTAGCAATGAGGAAGCACAAGTATCCTGATGCAGATACAACGAGAGCAGCCGCAGTTGCAGAGGCCACAGAGCATGCAGAGAGAGGAGGTGCTCGGATGTAACACCCCGGGTGTTTAAAATACTAAAACTGTCATATCATCATATGCATTGCAAGGCATTTGGCATTTGGTAAAAACTTTGAGATGCATACACTAAAACAAGTTTATATTCATGTGGTATGTGTTGAATTGTATTGTTTGGCTCAAGTTCAAAGTTTGTTTGGATTTTGAATTTTTCAAGAAAACCCCGATTTTTAGCATTTAAATCCTACCCTGAAAATCCATTTCAAAATCTAAGCATATTTTGGGGTTGATCCCAAAAGCAAAAGTGTAGAGCTTGGCAAGTTAAGCAAAGTTTATTTTTGGAGTTTTTCAAGTTGTTTAGAAAAATTTTGAGTAATTCAAAAAGGCGTAATTCGTTAAATATCCCCTATTTGAATTTAAAAGATCATTTCAAAATCTAGACCGAATTAGAAGATGGTTATAAAAGCAAAGTTGTAGAACTTTTGATTTTGAACAACTTTTGTTTTTGGAGATTTTTGAGTTGTTATGAAAATTTGAGAGTAATTTGTGAATTTTGGCGAATGACAATTCTGTAATTTGGATGAACAGTGTCCACCGCCGAAGCTACATGGCCGGCGATCTTCGGTTTGCTTCCAGGCGCGGTCGTGGCCGTCTTTGGTGTCGCGCTGGCGCGGTGAAGGCCACAGCGCAGCTTCCTTGAGCTTCTGAGCCGTGTTATTTGAACCGAGGCGCCGTCGTCGTCGTTTTTTTCTTCTTCCTCTGTTTTTCCCGTCGCCACCGCCGTAGCTCCGTCGAGCTCTCGCCGTCGACTTAGCGCCGTTGCCGTCTCGGCAAAGCGTGCTCCAGCTCCGCCATATCCTTGCGCATCCAGCCAACCCACCAATTCAGCTAGTCTAAGTCAGGAACTCGAGTTGCATCGTCTTCTTCCTCGCGGCCGGCAACTCCTCCGCCGAGCGCGATTCGCCGCGGCCAGAGCTCCACGGTGCATCTTCGTCCCTGGTTTTGGCTGATTCTGTTTCGTCTCGATACTATGGTGCTTACTCCATAGTTGGTTGTTCATTTTGACCACTGCAGTCACCGGTACACCATCGCCGACGACATTTTACTCCGCCGTGATCACCGTGATCGTCGTCACGCCTCTCCGTTGCTTCTCCGACCTCGCTCCTTGCTTCAACGCGTTCGGGGTGAGCTGCTGGTGCTTTCTGAGCCATCTGTTTAAGCTTTACAGGTCTCACATCGCCGGCGTAGTGCAGCAGCGCCGTCGTGGCCGCCATGGTCGACGTAGTGCTCGGTTCAGTCCGTAATTGGTCGCGTTAGTGCCATAAATCGATGCGCCTAGACTTGGTGATCATTTTGGTACGTTGGTCGTCGCCGGTGATCTCACCGTCGGCGAGAAATCGCCGGTCAGAGCCGTCGCTGCCGTGGTCAACGTCGGAGGTTGAAGATGACATGTGGGACCCGGGTGTCAGTGACTCAGCGTTCTAAGTGGATTTTCTATTTTTTAGAATTAAATGAATAGTGCTGTAATTTGTTATTTTTGTGTAGAATTATTTAGAGCTCCAAAAATTATGAAAATTTTTGTGTGAATTCTCTATGATGTATATTATATAACAAAAATTTGAAATATTGATTTCCAGTATTTTTGGGGTATGATAAAAATTGCTCAATTAATTAATAAATGACTTTCCATGATTTTTCTAGGCTTATTTACTTGTCCAAAAATTATGAAATTTGTTTTGCCACTTAGTTATCATGTAATGAACATTTAATAAAATTTTGAGCTCAATTAGAATAAGTTGATTTATTTCATAATTTTAATTAAATAATTAATTCATAAAAGCAAATAGTAACCTTTAGTGATTTAGGTTTTGTTTGTAATTTTGGATTGAGTGATGACCTTGGGTCATTTGTTGATAATGATCCTTGGCAGTTGATGTATGTGTTACGAAAAAGATTTAGTTTGTTTGACTTGCAACTATACCGCGAAGGAAAGTTGTATTCAAATTCTTAATTTTTGTATCCATCATCGAGCATCATGTTTCGTAATTTCGCATCATGTTAAACATGGCATTGTTATTACGTGTAGTGAACGAAGGTGAACACGCGGTAGTTAATCAAGCTGTTGAGGAGCTTAATCCGTCTGTTGAGGTCGGATCGAATACTTGTGTAACGTCGCAGGAGTCGGACTTTTCCGTCAACGAAGGCAAGCCCCGGATGCATACAACCCTACCTTGTGTTTTACAAATTAATTTTGCTTTTGCTTTCCGTTACTGCATTAAGTGATTAGGAGTTAAGTAAGAGCCTAATTGGTGCATTACCATCCTTGTTATTCCATACTTACCATATTACCAGTTTTTAAACTCGTATATGCCTAGTTTTGCTTAGCTATGCGTAGAACGATGAAAGTCGGGTGATTACCTGCCACCTGCAAGTTTTAAATGGAACATTGGTTAATTATGTTAGCATGTGATATGGGAATGTGGAGTAATAAATCTAGACCGGGCGGACTCGGTGTGTGTGAGCCACAAGACATGGAGGTCTTGTGAGCGGGTTCTTTCTGCCTGTGTCGATTAAGGCACGTCCGTTGTTGAATTGCATGAGGTGAGAATTTGTAGTACTAACCACATACTCCGGTAAGCCTGAACTTGGCGATTCTATTACGAGAATGGCTACTCGCGCACTGGGAGTGGAGAGATGGCGGGAATAGCGTGTACCCACGTGGCAATGGGCCGGATTGGTGGAGTACTGTATTCTTGGGTGGCGCGGACCCGTTCTTGTTTTAGAGGATCCAAGGGTAGGTTGGTATATGTAGGTCGGGGACCTGCATATGTCGTGTGGTCTGGAATCCCCAGCTGGGTTTAATCGGTTCGAATCGTCGTTGCTCCTCGGTTATGGAGACTCAACTCACTGTTCATCATCGTAGTATTAATAACTGGAACTTAAGAATGGTTGATGAAGGTATTGGATATGAAGTTTCATGATCTCATTACGGATCGTGTCATCTTTGTATATGATTTTATGAAGTTTCAATTGTTGAAATAAAGAATTTTGTTAAAGAGCTTTTACGCAAAAATAACTTTGATTATTGCTAAAACCATACCTTGAATCCCTGAACCTACATTCCTGAGTTCTATCAGTTTTATTTCGGTTAAGTCTTGTTGAGTACTTTTGTACTCAGGGTTCGTTGACCCCTTGTTGCAGGTGAGCCTCATGAGCAGATCTGTTTTGGATCATGCTGCATGACAGTTGTACCTTGTGATGACGATGAGAAGTAAATGTGTGGCCCTTGGGCAGGGCAATCTCCTTGTGTGTTTTGTATTATATTATAATGCCACTCCACTACTACTATGGTTTGTATTAATTATCGAACTTAATTTGTAAGGTTTGAAACAACTGGTTTGTAAACTATGTTATCGTAAGACTTCCGCTGTTTTTACTCTGGTGTAGATATTTGAATAAATGTTGTAATACTGTAATGACTCTGTAACGTGATCCTGCTCGGAAATTGTGGATGATTCGGGGTTCCCCGAGGACACCCGACAGTCTTTTTAAGTTAATGGAAACATATGCATAAATGTCAAAGGTCGTCGGACAGTGACAGGTGTATGTGGGCCCTATAACTTAGGAGGTTCTGCCACATCGGAGTGGTGTTGTTATTGCAGATCAGCTTTCTCCATCTACGAGGGCTGCACTTGAGCAGGTTGAGCGCCGTCATGGTGGTCCAGCTAGGACTATCATGGTTGGAGGACGGCGTGTGGCTATTGATGAGAGTCAGCCTCAGAGGGAGTCACAGCAACAGCCACAGCCAACAGAGCAGGCCGAGGAGACAGAGCAGGCACCTCAGCCACAGCTTTGTCGCTCTAGCCGTACCCGTGCTCTAGTCACACTGAGGTTAGAGACACAGCGGAGAGGTTCACATCCACCGCCTAGACCATAGGGTCTGCCTCTAGTGACTCACTTGGATTTGAGGGCCGCCATGGCCAAGTAGGTTCAGCAACTCAGATTTGTGGACTTTGAGTAGTGGTTTCCACTGAGGAGAGATGACCGAGCTTCAGAGGACTTCTACACACCACTGCAGGAAGATTTTTATAATGCATATCTTAACAGTGGGACTGTATTCAGATCTCAGAGGGTGTGCAACATTGAGTCTATTATAGCAGCAGATGGAGAGTATATTCACCCTTACCTAGCTTACCTGCCAAGGCTGATAGATTTACTTGGATGGACAGGCTTATATATTCCATCTTGGGTCCGTCAGTTCTATGCTTCACTCTGGATTAACCCATAGCACAGATTCATTCACTTTGCTTTCAGAGGCAGAGATTATAGGCTGATGAGGTCTAGGGTCAGAGAGATTCTCATGCTTTAGGAGCAGCCAGTCCAGCTTCATGAGGTTTGCTATGGACAGACAGCGCCCTCTAGACGCCCTCATGGCGGTATGGTGCCCCCTACAGATCTAGTCCGCCATTGCTTTACAGAGCCATTTGGCGAGGGGTCGAGCAGGACACCCAGTGATCTCACTCCTACAACTAGAGTGCCGGATGCTATTATGAAGAGGACCCTACTTCCGAGGATGGGGTATCACGAGGGCTTGACTCGTATAGGGCTATGGCTACTGAACTCTCTGATGCAGCAGACTATGTTTGACATTTGGGATCTCCTTCTTTCTGAGATAGAGGATACTATTGCAGAGGGGTTCAGGGGTCACAGGTAGCTGTCATATGCTCACTAGATTATATTCTTGATCCACAGGGTAGTTATTGTGAGGCCACCTGAGATGCTGGCAGAGTATAGTGGTGCTACTACAGAGTTCCCTGCATACAACATGACTCAGATGATCTGTCATAGTGCACTGAGGACACCCAGCCAGCCGAGCCAATGTCTAGAGGTGCCAGAGACTGTAGCTCAGTAGGATGAGACCATCAAGGGCATAGCAGCTATAGAGGAGGAGTAGCTTGATGCTCAGCAGGAGGGGATGGTCGAGAGTGGCCCCAGCGATAGCTCAGATGAGGACTACCGTGATATCCCTCAGATGCCTCCACGACAACATGACCATAAGGCTGGTAGCTCTAGTTCAGCTCCACCTGCACCACAGACAAACCCTGCTCTACTTGCCATACTTGAGCGGATGAGGCAGGATCAGGCTCGCCAAGCACAGGAGGCCACCGCTACATTTGCATAGTTTTAGACTCGGTAGGATGAGTTCCAGCGACAGCAGCAAGCGATCCAGCAGCAGCAGCAGGCCATGCATCAGCAGTAGCTTCTCATGCAGCAGCAACTACTTGGGTTTATGCAGCATGTTATGACAGCTATTGGGGCTCCAATGCCACAGCCTTCACCCCAGCTTGGTCAGCCTGCCACCACTTCTATGACTTTAGCTTTACAGCCTAGTGGGCTTCAGAGTCAGGGACCACCAGCGCCATAGTTTCCTTCACCTACAGAGCAGGTGTCCTAGTGGTTTGCTTCGCTAGTGCCAGCCCTGCAGTTCACTGCTCTTCATACGGGCTTTACTCCACCTCAGAGTTCGTCAGTGCTCACCTTAGTTTCCAGGAGCCTTGGTGCTTCATTTAGTGAGTTAATAAGGCAGTCTACTCCACTAGAGCTACATGTCCTAGGTCCTTCCATAGTTGCACCTGTTACCAGGACTACAAAGACACTCCCTTTGTCTGTTGCATCATCAGAGCAGGCAGCGCCAGTTCTAGATCCGACCCAGACCGCTTCAGCATCACTTCCAGCTATAGAGGGTCAGACAGCTCAGAGCTTAGGATCAAATGATGATGGCACATAGTTCTAGCTCGCTCCTCGTACCTCAGCACCCGACTCGTCCGTTGTGGCCCCGCTGACCGACCCTTAGGTTTTGGTGTTTGACGCCAAAGGGGGAGAGGGATCGAGTATGTTAGACTTAGGGAGAGCGACTACTTATCTAGGGAGAGCTTAGCTTATCTATTACATTTTGAGTTTTATGTGTGATACATTATGCATTCATGTTTACTATTATGCATTGATCTACTTAAGTGTGATCGTAATCGTGGTATTAATGTGATCGTGATATTTATGTGATATGTGACATGTGTGCTCTCTACTTTGAATCATTTAAATGCCATATCACTTGTGTTATGCCCATTTGCTTTGCTTTCGCATTTTACTCCAATGCAGATGAGCTTTTTTACTTGTACTCATGCTTATTTCATTCCTTTGGAGTACATTATCTTGGCTTGGGTCATATAAGCTTGACTAACTCTTTTGTTCTTATTGACAAAAGCTTATATGATCCAAGCATGTTAAAAACCTAAACTATTTCACATACTCGAGGTGGTATTATCATCAATCACCAAAAAGGGGGAGATTGAAAGCATCTAGGCCCCTAGTTGGGTTTTGGTGATTAATGACAATACGTGATTACTATGACTAATGTGTGTTTTGCAGAGGCAATTAAGTTAGATCATGGTAATGGAGATCGATTGGGCTATCATGGTGGTCATGCCCCTACGATGGAAATCGTTTTGGTTTTTAAAGGATAGACGACAAGGTTAAGGATGGACTAGTTCTAAGTGTCGATTGGAGTTGAAGAGACACTTAGAGTAGTTTAGGACTTTGTTTTTCCTTTGGCCATACTATTCAGGGGGGTATGGACGGGTAGCTTGACCTAGGTGAGTCTAGTGAGTTAGTTGTGGTGCACACTTGCTAAATCTAGCACTAGGTAGCTCCTAAGAAGCCCTTAGATCCATAGGAGCAAACTTCATTCACATATGATCGAGAGTTGGAAGTGAATGGAGGGTCAAATACTGACCGGACGCTGGCTCTGGGGTGACCGGACGCTGGCGCAGAGTCCGGTTAGTTCATTTGATCAAGGTGAAATTGTCTGGTGCGACCAGACGCTGAGAGGTGAAGTGACCGGACGCTGAGTCCCAGCGTCCGGTCAATTCCAGTAAGGTTCCAGAGAGGGAAAATCATGACCGGACGTGTCCGGTCAGTGTTGACTAGACACTATCCAGCGTCTGGTCACAACTTAATTACTAGAGTTCGGGGAGAACTGACCGGAGCGTCCGGTCACCCCGCAGAGGCACATAACGGTTTGTTTTTTAGCCGGGTTTATAAATACTTCCTCCACTTGTGGGGGGGGTACTTTTGCTCATTCCAACAGCTGAGAAACACCTTTGAGAGTGCCAAGAAGAGCAAGGTCCTAGTGAGGTGATTGAGATTTGAGAATCCCAAAGAGAGCCCTCATTAGTAAAAGCAAGAGTAGCAAAGTGTGCATCCACCCTTCTCATTAGGCTTGTCGTGGTCAAGTGAGAGTTCGTGTTTGGTACTCTTGGTGATCGCCATCACCTAGATGGCTTGGTGGTGATTGGGAGTTTGGTGATCATCCGGCGGAGCTTGAGGATGACCCAACTCAAGTTGTGAGCGGTTGTGGGTGATTCACCGCGATGGAGTGTTAAAGAATCAACCCGTAGAGAGCACTTGATCCTTGCGCGGATCAAGGGGGAGCTACACCCTTGCGCGGGTGCTCCAACGAGGACCAGTGGGGAGTGGTGACTCTCTGATACCTCGACAAAACATTACCGTGTTCCTCCTTCTCTCTTTACTTTGTGCATTTACTTTGAGCAATTCAATTCTTGTCATTTACATTCATAGAATTGCCATGCTAGAGTAGGATTGGAACATAGGTTGCTAAACTTTTGTGCGGTAGATCAATAGAAACACTTTCTTGGCACAAGGGGTTAATTGGGCTAACCGTAGGATTTAATTATTGCAAAGAAATTTCGAATTAGCCCAATTCACCCCTCCCCCTCTTGGGCATCTTGATCCTTTCATCTAGATACATATCAAAATGGATGTAAAAAAGTCAAAGCGACTTATAATATGGAACGGATGAAGTATTGGATTTATTCTAAAATATATTTTCATATTCTAACTATTCAGTGTCATAAATATTGATGTTCTTTCTCTTTCCTATAAATTTGATCGAAGTTAAAATAGTTTGACTTAGGACAAACCTAGAACATCACTTAGTTTGAAACGGAGGGAGTATTAGCTCATCATTAACAATTAACTATTAGGCCTTGTGTTATGCTAAAAATTTGATAGCTAAGAGCATCTCAAATAGTTCCTAAAATAATAATTAGGCGTCATCAAGTGACCGAAGATAGGCCTTTGGTGAAGCTTGCCTCGACAAGTTGTTAAACAAAGTGGCAGCAATACAAAAATGAGTGAATTTTACGTTTGTCAAGAAAGCCATACACAAGAGCGCCCACTCACAAACAAGTGACACACATGAGAAGATCACATGCTTCAAAGATAATATCCATTGCCGTTTAACATCATTTACCAGATCCATTGCATTACAAGCATAGCTAAGTCATCAAGAAAATGTACGTGGCAGAACCGTCCGAAATAGCACACTTACGGAGGTGCTCATCTTCCACCAGACACTAAACACCCCAAAAGCAAGCTACAACAGCGGTATCCGTCGGGCACACCCCAAGGGAGAACCCAAAAGATCCACATTTTTCCAAGGATCCAATAATAAGAACGAGTTACAATACTTGTCCATTTCATACATCAGAAGTGCTTAAAATTTTCATTATTACATTACCAAATGTCAGAGTGCGGAATAATAAACAATGGAATTTAGAAATAAACATCTAGCGATAGGAAATGAGGATCTGTCTGAGCCCACCAGAAGAATCCTCCACACAAGGATACTTCTCATGCATTATCTGTAACAGGGGTAAATAAACCCTGAGTACTCGCAAGACTTATCCGACTAGTGGGAATAATTTTCTGACTCTAAGGAATATGATAAGCTTTATGGCTTGCTGATTTTCTTTTGGCAGAAAGCAATACTAATAGTGAGTCCTTATTTATGTTATTATTATCAGTCGTATTAAGTTATTATCTATCCAATCTATATAAGCACATGTTCTACTTTCAAGCAAGACTTGAGCAATCAGTTTCATTTTCTCATCTTCCATATTTCAGTTCTTACTACGGTGCTAAACCGCATACAAGCCGTACCGGATTTCCCGGCGATTCGCGAATCAATGCCCTCAGCTGGGTACCCTGAAAACACACGCCCCGCTTGCACCCTAGGCACAAGCAGGACTAACCCATCACCCTCCTATCCTAGGTGTCCAGGTCCCTGTCCAAACTTGGACTCCAAGCTCCCACTCCTGAGTCTCGGACTCAATGCGGTGCAAGGACCTCCACCACCCTGCCTCCAATCAGTCGGTTCGGAAAGAGCCGGATCCACGACAAGAGAGCAATGAGTCTTCTCTGTGCCCATACACAAGTATGTGCTCGGGATAATAAGTCTGTGACTTGCCTAGAGCCATATGCAACGACCAGTCCTTAATTGACACAGACAGGGAAAATGTGTAACCGAGCTATGCCCTATTGGCCGTAGGACACAACCCTTACACCCACCAGTACCCAAACCATATCCCTACCCGGTCACCATTTTCCTTTCCACCATTTTATCATGAGTGATCATATTTTATCACATATTTACGAGTAACGGCAGGTTACTCACGCTACCGATATCCTGAGCATAGCAACTACTCGAACTATACTAGTAAGACTCATAGGTAGATATATTTATGCATGTAGCGTCCATCAAATGTCTGTAACTTAAATGCACAGGCAGGCGACGGGTCAATAAGGTCAGCACCAAAAGGCTCCGGGGCTCCCTCCTACACGAGGATCTCCTCCTCGTACTCCTCAATGACTTCCTCGTACTCCTGTTCGTCGACGGGCACGAACTCTACCAACTCGTGATCTATATGCATGAAATGATGATGCAATACTTAGTAATATAGCAACAACAACTCTTAAAATAAACGTAAATCTATCTAACAACTAAGCTAGTGCTACAGACCAAGGTACTAAGTTATCTATTGTTACCAATAACAAGTATGAAGTATGCCATACATTGTTATAGCAACTACAGGTATTCTTACTCCTAATACTGATTTACGCTATATATGATAAACAAGGATAACAGCTACTCTATTTATCAACCTACTCTAGGGCTACAAAATTTACAGTAAGTACATAATAATCTAGTGAGCCTACTGTAAAATTTTCATAGCTATAGCTAACACTAATTTACCACAAAAATTCCTACAAATATTAATCTACATAATACTAAGCTATCTAGTTTGAATTTATGAACCTACCATTATCACAGCTAACTGTAATCTAACTACACTAACAGGTGGATGGTATTTTTGTGAATCTAACAAACTTGGTTTTACTATTTTTGGGCATCTACAAGATTTACGACGATTTATCAAAGTTTAGCTCAAACTAACATTGAATAAACATTCAAGAATTTACTGGAAAAATGAAAATTGATTCCTATCTCGCGGCCCAACACGAGCGGCTTGGCCCAACCTGGCGCAACGTGCGCGCGCGCACGACGTGGCCCACGTGGGGGCGCGGCCTAGCCGGACGACGGCTCGCGGTGGGGAGGACCCGCGCGCGCCGATCAATATGCAAAAGCACCCTCGGACTACTCTATAATCCCGCGAGCGCTAAGCGCACTGTTCCGCTAGTCTACCATCTTACAGCTACGCCCCCAGAACTTCCTACCTTCATGATAGCGACACCCCCTAGGCACCCGCGCGCGCACCCGCGCGGCGGCGCTGGCACTAGGTGGCTACACCGGTGAGCACCGCCCTTACCCACCCTAACTACGGGATCAATGCTTACCTAAGAGCGAACACAAAGCGTCGGGCGAAGGAAGCGTGAGCCGGGACATAGCAGCGAGGTCGGACCACGGTGGCGGAGACCCTACAGCCACGGCGGTGGCATTCCGGTGAATGACACCAAAGCCGAAGCAAAAGGGGTAGCTGTGACTCACCATGGAACCCCTTGAGGTGGTGGTTCAATCGGAGATGGCCCGAGCCGAGCTGGCCGTGTGCGCACGGCCAGTGCGGCGGTGCACGGCGATGGCACGGCGGCGTCAAGAAAGTCTAGGTGGCGGTAGCGCTTGGACCGAGGTGCGCAGGACGAGTAGCAGATGGAGGCAAGTCTATCCGTGCAAGGAATTGCCACGAGATGCTCTGGATACGTGGCTTGCCGACGGCGCATGCCAACCCGGTCTTAAGGACCCGGCGGAGCGGCAGCTCCAAATTGAAGCACGGCAAGGCGAGGTTCGCTGCAAGGTGGGGTCGGTTGGGTGGCTGGCTACACAGCGGAGCCAAGGACACGACTAATTGGACCATGGTGCTGCCATCACGGTAAATCAAAAGGGCGGGCCCGTCGGCCATGGCGACAGCGAAGACAGGGGAGGTAGGCGGGGTTAGGCTCGACGCTGTCATTGAGGAACGCGGCCGTAAACTCACCGTACAAGCGCGCACGGCGATGGGGAACATTGGGACGTGCTCAAGATGCTTGGTCACCCTGCCAAGAACGCGAGCCGATGGCAGCTTGGCGTGCGCCGCAGAGGCGGGCAGGCCCGGGACAAACAACGGTGTAGTGTGGCAGCGAACACGGCGTGACGATGAAGTTAGGCGGCTGGCCCATGCGCGTGCAGCCATGGTGGGTCAACGGGGGCAGTGCCGCGCGGTAGCGACGGACGGCGCGCAGCGCGACCGGGGTGCAGTGCGACGCGACGGTGAGGCAGAGCAGCCAGGTCTACCGGCACAGTGTGCGCGCGTGCGTGTGTGTGGCGTGCCAGGCGCAGCAACGACAGCGCGAGCTACAGCGTGGGGCCCGACGGCAAGTCCAGCCAGTACGAGGCCAGGGCACGGGTAGGCGGCCAGGACGCGGCAACGACAGCAGCGACGGTGCAAGCTGCGCGCCAGCGCGTGGTGGCAGGTGGCCGTGGCCAACGGCGCAAGGGCCACGCGTGCGGGCATGCTTGCACAGGCGCGGCAGCGCGCGCTGGGCAGGCCAGCAGCGGTGCCAGGCCGAGCAGAGGCGGTGACCGTGCCCAGAGGTGGAACACGTGTCGTGCACGCTTTTTAAAGCTGCTACAACAACCAATTCGAGGATCCGAAAGCCAAACCAGTCATTCTATCCTCAAGCGGATACATAGGGCTATCAAACTAAGCCAAGACACCTTGCCACTTCTTAACCCGGTCATTCTACAAAAATTGTCGAACATGACTTCGTCGACCTATTTTCAAACTTATGCGAAACAACTGAGCTTCAAACTGTTTCGCGTCGAATTTCTTTTCCAAGCTACTTGATACACTAACTAGCGAACCCCGTCCTCGACCGCACATATTTTATCGTCACCTATGAACTTCGTACTACTACTTTATCAAAGTCTCGCATAAGCGTTCTATAGCATTTTTGTTTGATAAAAATTCACTTAGAATACTGAACGATATAAAACGACATGAAATGTAACATTTGTTTCTTGTTTCAAATGAACATTTCAAATGCCGTAAATTGATTTATACTCTATATTACACACATTTACACATAAATATGATGCTCATGCAGTGTTTTAGCAGAAACTGTACAATGTAACACCGAGGGTGTTACAATGTACCACTGCATACATTTATGCCAACTCAGCTATGAACTATACATTTATTACAATTGCACTCATTTACTCAGGTGGCCTCCGTTTTTTCCCTTTCCCTTTCATTTGAACTCGCAGTGCAAAAGCAGGCTATGTGCCCGACGTTTCCACAGATCCTTGCTTCAATACAAGGAAAAGCGAACTCTATGTATGTTGGCTCCTGGGCAATTCGATTCAGGAAGTTCCTTCAGCTGGCTTCGGTTTGCCCAAAGTCGTCAACCTCAATCTTCAAAAGAAATCAACAAGGAATTCCATTTTAACGTGTAATATCACACTAACAAACAGCAGGCTACAACAAGTGATAATTCAGATGGTGCACTAAGTACCTGAGTGGTTTTCTTGGGGCAGTTGCTGTCGACTGCGGCGCAGCAACAGTGGATGGGGCGGTAAGCTCAAGTGGCTTTTGAGAGCACCAAAACAAATGGTCAAACACACCGTTAATAACAAAATACAAAGGAAATAATACCAGAAAATATAAATGAAAGTTTTCTGTTTTGTTTTCCAGAAAAGAGTTAATTGCAACAATTACACCAACTTGCGAATTGGGTTGATTTGGGTCCATAAAGTAGTAAACTAGACATTTGGTCCACAAAGCTATGAAGCACCGTGAGGAAGTTCCAACGGCTAGATTCACAAACACAGTAGTATTTGCAGAACTATTAGGAATTAGATGACTACTTCAACAAAAGTATCTGCTGCAATTATGCAAAAACAAAATGTTCTTTAGAGCTGTAATAGCATATGTAGGTATATCCCATGTAATTGAAAATGAAACAAGGTAAATAGATTGTATTTACATTTGGCATGCCTTTACATTTTATTGATTGCCACTATATCACAGTAACAGGGCATCCTAACTGAAACTATAGAAAAATGCAAGGTCATAGCTCACAGGGAAGGGCAGAGAAAAATCAGGTATTGGTTGTCAAGGTCATAATAGCATCCTGAGCAATTCTGAAATATATACTTAAAAGACTAATGATGCAAGAGAGAATATCATACCTCGAGCTCTTGATTGGCTTTGCGCTTCAGATTATTATTAGAATCTTGGGGCCTCAGACTGCATATTTGTTCCAAGTTATTTTCAGAACCTATCTCCAAAGATGGCCTCCATTCAGCATTTACATCTTTCTGATTAGCATTAACTTGATGATGGGATACCAGCTCATCAAGTTCATCAGGTGTGGCTGGAATAGCTGGGGATAAGTTCAGCAAGTTGTTTGCAGCACTGCCTCCACATTCTCTTTGTGCACTGTTAAGAGAGGAATCAGATCCATACAATTGCCAACCGTTGTTTGAATTTGGCAGCAAACTGTTAGGTTGCTTGACTACATGGCAAACAACATTCTGCACAGTCGCAAACTTGCTTTCCTGATAGCGTTCTGGATGTTCACGCTCAACAGATTCTGCATGAAAAGCAGACCCATTCAAAGCTACTTTATTGGGTAAGCTAGGGGGCAACACAGACGTACTTCCCGGCAACTGAAAGCCTCCAGCACAATCTGGTTCTGGTTGCTTCATATAGCTGCCTTTACATGGTATAGGTTGAGCATCACTACAATTGGCAACGCCCAATAGGTTTCCCACCTGATCATCAGCTGAAACATCACATGTTGGAATGGTACGGCTGTTCTTGTGCGCTGTTCTAGAAGAACGAGAAGGACGCACTCCACCAGGAAAAACAAACAAAGGGATTTCTTTTCTTTTTACATGGGACACTTCAATGTCCATTCCTTCTTTCCACTGTTGATATGCACAAATAGTATTCTTAAACTCATTTACAATTCCCCTGATGTCAAATTGCTCAGCTTCTTGAGTTTGGGTGGTTTGTTTTCTCCAAAGACCCATGAAATAAAAGCAATGTAAGGGCCTGGATTTGTCTGAGAAATCTTTGGGATACGGGTGTGCAAGGATCATCTCATGTGAATATCGCTCAATCTGCATCAGAAGCAAAAGGTGCATTTTAGGAGACAGTGCACATTCATGAAAATAATGAAATGTATCTATTATTCACCTTTAATACAAGAGTGCGAAGGCGAGATTCCACCCAGCCTTTCCAACTCCTGAGGTCATCTTCATTTCTCGCTGTGATATTAACTTCTAGATAATTTTTATATGATTCAAAAAATGGATATGGCTCAAACAATGCATCCCAGTCTGCTTTTCCTTCATCTATGGCCTACAATTAGTTTTGAAGTAAATTTGGTGCAGAGTACAGCGCAGACCAATAACAGGACATTGTTAGTTGATACAGTTATATGACAACTTCCCCCCTTAACTCTACACAACACTGAATGTATATACTAAATATAAGAAAATGCCTCCATTGCCAATTACTTAAAGGGAACAAATCATTCCTGACATAATGAGATACCATAGAGTCAAGTGAGCTGATCTAGGTAATAAGTGACAAAAATCGGCCAACCACCAAATATTATGGCATCTAACTGTGAAGTGATGAAGATATGGATGGTGAAGATACGATGCTGGGGAAATGTTGAAGTTGACAATTATTTCAAAAGTGCTGCATAAGTAATGTGTTACTGTATGACATAATAAAGTTAGCAAATGAACCAATTTTGAAACATGAGCAATATGCACCCGACCAAATCAAGATAACAAAAGGTACCCTACACTAGCAACTATCATTTAACCTAATGTTTGCACTGAGTTACACTCACAGAGTTCCTACATATGATTAAACAAAAACTTATAGCTAACCTAAACTCTAGCTATATTTTTTTCTATTTGTGGTCCGAGGATTGAAATAAAAAAGATCTGAAAGAATATGTACCTGACAAATCTCAAACGCTCGCGTGAATTCTTGGGTCATCACATACCTAGTACTAACAGATACATTGTAGCTGGAATTCATGCATGGGTAAGCAGGTGTAATAATAGGCATTTGGTGGCCCCTGTCTCTGTAATTTCTTCTTGGATCCCACACAGGGAGAGCAAGATAACCCTCCTCAATATGGCAAAGCATGACAGGATTAGGCCACTTCCATTTGCTGTAGACTCGGAAAAAACGATATATCAACATGCTCGGTGATGCATTTGGGTACAGTTGACAGATGCGACCAACAAGGATTGCCCAGTTTATACCACCCAGAAATCCCATAACCTGAACAGGATCACAAAGCATTTGTTTACACAATTTATGAACGTATCATGTTAACACTGTAAAGCATACTCCTGCAACAAGAACAAACAGAAGAGAAACATACATTTGAGTAAACCCCACGGCGCTTGCCCCAATATCTTATGAATCTTAAGGTTGTGCGAAAACTCTGGATTGAGAAAACAAATGGTATTAATCCAACAACGAAATCACTATGAACATTTACTTCAAAATAGGTATTGCAAGAATACAAACCAGAATGTTTGGAACTAATCTTAGAATTTGATCAGTAACCCGACACCCATTTAGACTACGAACAGTCTGTTCATCGACATTTTGCAGTATGGAGTCTTGAGAAAGATCTAGGTCCTGATATCAAATAATGTACAATAGTTACGAGTATATCAAATGCCATAAAAAATGGAATAATTCACTTACCAACCAACACAAAGGCATCATTCACAAGATAAAGCACATGCCAACAAAAACAAATACGTTAAATATTAAGTTGCACTCAAGCAACTCTTTAATTAATTACCCCAAAATGTACAAATATTTACTTGTTTATCACAATTAGTATAAGAGAAGTATGGTATGCAATATAGAAAGATTGTTCAAACAGCAATGCAGTAAGACAAACTTACCTCGGGAATCACTGCATGAGCAAGATTAGCATACAGAAGGTCAATAGAGACCCCATTAATTTTGAACCCCAGAACAGGCACATGAGCATCTGGTACTGGATGTAACTCGGAAACTTCTGGCATCTCAGCTAACATATCGTGAAGCCATCTGAAGAAGTACTCCTGTGGAGGGAAAAGGTGAAAGGTTCATCCGGCATCATAGTGATACAATAACTCTGGGATTTCAAAAGGAGCCCCTCTTACGTTACGAGTTGCATGTCTTGGACCAACACATAGGGTGTCAATGTCGGCACCAGGGCCATGTACCTGTACAACAGATTACACAACAAATTCAGAGCAATTAATTTAAGCCACTGTGATGAACAGCATGATAGAAGCAATAATCAAATATCTGTACCTAACTGAAACTTTAAGATCGTACGTGGGGAAAATGAAATAGAAAATCCATACACACAATGTGTAACACACTTGCCTCATTCAGAGGCTGCATATACATATAACCTAATAAGTAACCTAGAATGAGATAATGAAAATCATCGTGTGCGTTTGGATTGACGCCCGTGCGTGCCCAATCAAAAATTGGTCATTGACCATAGGCAGAATAGGAGCTTGGATCCAAGCCACGTTTTGGTTTGCCCAACATCGCGTGGCCAATGCGCAGTTCATTTCAGGCTGATGCCCGGCCGATTCCTGGGCTGCCTAAATTTGGCTGGCCAACTATTTGGCAGAGCACAGAAAGGCAGCAACCAAACGCACCCATAGTGCACAATAACAGTTTATAGTTTTTATAAAAAATATATAAAAAGACATTTAAGAAACAGTAAGGTGGATTACCCCAAGACGGTATGAACCAAATGTAAAGATCTTTGCATTTGCTTCATGCACAAATTGCTCCCCAAACCCGCTGATCCTAGTAGCCTTCTTAATCCAAGCTTTCACAGTCTGCGACAGCATCCAACATCTTCAAATCAGTATAGGCCTAGGGGAATGATAATAAAAAATGGAAGAGCATCCATGGATATTGTTCAACCTGGTCTAGCTTGCCTAAAACCTCTTCTCGCAAGACAGCCTCATCTTGGCTCTCATAGAGTCCTGCATCTGAAAGGTACTGATCAACACAAACAAAACCATGCTATTAAAAAAATGTCATGAATCTAAGGAAAATAAAACAAATGTGGAAGGGCTTTTGGTTCATCTGATATACAAATGCCCAACCTTTTCAACCTCAGTTGTCTGCATAAGGTCCTTCTCAGTCGGTCCACTCAGCGAGATTGGCTCAGTGACTCCAAGATAACCATTATTGTTCTTCGCCTTCGACATTCCACAGGAATTACAAATTCTCCTAACACTCAACCTTCGCTAAATGTAAATTTGATCTTTTTTACCCTTCACTACCAAAACACTTATTTTTCCTTTCCTTTTATTTTCCTCTGGGGTGTCAGAGGGAAGGCCAACTATTGAATTAACAGCATGTGCAAAAAAAAAGGTGGGGGATTAAAACAATGTCTGGGTATAGTCGGTTTCTCACTTGACATTAACAACTCAAGAACCCCGGGAACAGGCCCCAAAACAAGATGAGGAAGGGCAGGCCCCAAAACAAGATGAGGAAAATCAGAAATAGCTAAAAGTAAAAAAAGAATATGATGCGGCTGCTTTTCCAGTTACAAACCGAGACGCACGAATCGAATCGCGCCAGCGACAGCAGGAAGAACGCCGACACCGTGGATACCGGAATCCCTCACGGATCCGAGCAGGAGGGGTACAGGCAAACGGCGGGAGGGCCAGCGCCGGGCCAGGACCGTTCTTCCGAGTCGGGCGACGGGCGCGGCGTCTGGTGTTGCGACGTGGGAGGGAAGCGGTGCGGCGACCGGGGAGGGCGGCGGAGCGCTTGCTGTGTCCTTTCCCTTCCCTTGTTCCTTCGGGGTAGAGCGGGCCCAAGCCCAGTTTTATCAAAGAGAGGTAGAGGATGCGCAGGCTTACTTCACTGCTTCGGAAGGGGACGGATGGCGGCGTGGTGGTGACGGGCGGAGGTGTGACGACGGATGTGGATGGGGCCGCGGCTGCGGACGAGGCCGAGTTGACGGCAGCGCGGCAGCAGACAGGGGCGAGGCGGTGGCTGCGAACGGTGGCGTGGTGGCGGGCGGACGGGGGCGCGCCTTCGGCCGCAGATGGCGGCGTGGTGGTGGGCGGACGGGGGTATGGCGGCGGATGTGGATGGGCCCGCGTCGGCGGCTGCAGACGGCAGGCCGGTGGCGCGGCTCGCGGACAAGAACTACGGAAACGGGACGGGGAAGGAGGGGCCGGGGTGGGACCCACGGATAGGAGAGGATCGTTTTCCTGTGTCTCCTGTCTTGCCGAGAGAAGGAAATTGGGTTAATTGATGGGTGCCATTGCAACTTTCGCTCGCGGATTTAAAAAAACAATTACAATTCATCTAGTTTCATATGTTTTAAGATGTGTCCAGTAGCGAAGCTCAGAAAAACAAATATAGGTGGAACGAGTTCTTTCTAACAGAAAAATAAATCAAAAGGTTTATGCTATAAACCGCACCGCAATCACATACTATTATCACACAATTATGACAAAAAAGTGGATAAGCAACATGATGTTATCTAAAATTTGAAGAATACACTAATAGTTTTTGATGAGTTGATCCATTTATAAAACATTGCAAAATACAAAAAGCTGAAAAAGAATCAACATGTAAATTGTATGAAGATCAATTAACGGGTTGTGGGGGCACGAACCGCTTCTACTCTCTCTGAGTGACCGCGCGCTCATGTGGGCGATGGTCACTTGGCCAGCTACACGGGACACGATCACGGAGCCGCTGAGGACCGACTACACGAGACACGGCTACGGAGCCACTATGGTAGTGTTTGGCTGGTGGGATGGTCTCTCTTTTGGAGCTGTTTGGTTCAGAGTCAGAGAGGGGTGGGACAATCCCACTAGAGCATACTCAGTGCAGATTAGGGATGACTTTGCCCCCAGAAATTGGGCGGACAGAGCCATGCAAAGTGGGACGGCTGTTGCCGCTCAAGTGCACACGCACGTGGTCGGACGAAGAAGAGAAGGTGAGGGGTGGCCGTTGAGGAAGAAGAGCGTCGCGCAAGCTCTGGATCTAGCTTGCCGTTGTCGCGTGACCTCTAGGTTTGGCCCTACGAGCACATGAGCGAAGGAGGAAGAGGAGAATCAAGCATAGGGTTCCAGGGCGTGGCCACGCACGGGGGGCGGGTGTGAGGGCTCCGGTCGAGGGTGTCCACGCATATGCATCGTCGACCTGGGCAGCCTCACCAGCTGCAACCCAACCCACACTCTAATGAAGGAGAGGTTGAAGCTGAGCTGGGACAGCACGGCTGAGGAGGTGGACGCAACGTAGTACCGATTGATCATCGGGAGTCTGAGTTACCTTGTCCACACCCAGCCGGACCTGGCATTCGTCGTCGGCTATGTCAGCCGATTCATACGGCGGCCGACGGTGGAGCACCTACAAGCCGTGAAGAGGATCCTACGCTACGTCGCGGGCACCTCTTACTAGGTCTGCACTACCCAAGGAGCCCCGGCGTGGCGCACTTCATCAGCTACAACGACACGAGCAAGAGCACAAAGTGGGACACTCTTCTTCCTCGGCAAGTGCTTGATCGGCTGGCAATCGATCAAGCAACAAGTGGTGGCGCTCTCCTACTGTGAAGCATAGTACATCGCCGCCACCTCCGCTACCACTCAAGCTCTCTAGCTGGCTCGGCTGCTGGGTGACCTGTTGGGCAACGAAGTTGAAGTGAATCCTCATTAGCAGCTTCTACAGTAGAACTTTTCAAAATCTCACAACCTGCCTTGTTGTGCTTCGCTGAACTACAATGGTTGCAGTGCATCTGCGCACCATGCTTGCTTATCCTTGTTCCATCGTCAAGCTCCATTGGATGCTTTCTTCTATATTTGCCCTTATGCCAACTTTCGTGTCATACTTAATTAGGAGGCTTCACTTCTCGACCACTTGTCTTCTTCCATTCTTTCTTATCTCTGACATTCCAAATGTTTTGCGCATGTGCCTCCATATATAATTTTTGAGATAGTAACATGGAGAGAACAATGTATCTGGTTTCACCCTTTCATCTCTAGCACATGCCAATACATGGTTGCAAGTAATGCCCGTCAACTGCCATCTTCCACGTTAACAAGCCCTCATTTTCATCTCAACGACGTAACTCACCTCATTATCCATAAAGTGGTACACCCAATGGCTATGGCCAGCAGATGAGGAGTCAAATTACCAGACCAATATGCATTATGCGATACCTCCTTTACTATCTTTGGTCAGAGGGTTCCTATCCACTTCTCCAATGCCTCCTTTCCCTTTATTTTGTGTAGAATATGTTCATTAATTGGGACATGATCTTTTCTAGCATGCTTTTTTAAGATAGACAATTCTCTTGTATCATCAAGAATGTACCTATATACATATGTAAATATGCACTTAGTCAGTGGCGTAGCCACAGGGTATGCCGGGTATGCACCGGCATACCCTGCAAACCTAGACAGCAGTAGTATATATACTATTATACTGTATATACACTGTATTTGTTAAAAAGAAAAAAAACATACGTGAACACCATCACGTGATGACGGGAGGCCCATATGATGCACTGACGCGGCCCATGTGGCAAGGGAACTCTAATTCTCCAAAGTCCAAACGTCCGGTATGTGCGCTCCATATACGACTCTTCGAATTTTCTAATCTAATCTCGATCAGACGGGAGCCACGGAGGAACACGTGCGTCGCCGCCTGACAGGTGAGTCTGTGACGCCCTGGCCGGCCGCGGCCCCTGGTGCCATGCCGTCCTCCGCCATGCTCTGAATGCTGGATCGGAGGATCGCCGTCTAATTCCCACGTCCTGTCTAGAGAATATACGGTTGCGCCAGTCAGGACTTATCGTCTTGATTCGCTATTTTGGTTAGGTAAATTTTAATCTTTGCTCTTCATGTTTTTTAGAAAATTATTTTCTACATTCATAGCTATTTGGTAACATTCATAGCCAGTTGAACCTTCTAATCCTCCACCTGATCAGGTTGAACTAGTGGTGGAAGACCGGTGGTTGATCTGGTTGACGAAGAAGATATAGTAAGACATTCATATTCCTTGGAAAGCGTCGAATAAAACAGTATGAAAAAATAGCATTGTAAGCCTCTGGTACTCTTTTATGCCTATATTTAAACTATTGGTATAGCTTTTGAACTATTTATATTGTATTTAGTAGATGGTTTCAACTTAATCCTTGAATTTAAGCCTTATCATGTTACTTAGTGCATGTATACCAAATCACGTTGTAAAATTTACAATTGTTACTGAATTGCTAAAATGAATTTATCAAATTGTATATGAATTTTTTTTGGCGGCATATCTAAAGTTAAAATCATAGATTCGCCACTGCACTTAGTGATGAAAAGACACAATTGGTTACTAACATAAAAAAAAATCACAGTAGAGGTAACACTTAGTTGCTACAAATGTAAACATCCACTTGTTGAACACTTCCCAAGCATTATTCAGCAAAGTATCACACTTGGGAAAATAAATAAAAATGCTCCGCGCCACTCATTTGTTGGGCAAAAACGGAACAATTGCGTTGCCTAATTCTTTATAGTTTTTTTTTTCTTTTTTTTGTGAAAATTTGCCCAGCTCCACAGGGTCACCTGTCTTCTGCGGGCGACGCACGTGCCCCCTACAATTAATCTTTACTGCCACGATGGATTAAACCTGTTTACGTGGAATGACTAGTGCTTACGTATTCAGAAATTAAATTAAAGGACCTTGGGTGAACCATGTGGCAAGTTTGATGATGCACTTCGTTTTGTTTTCAACTTGGGTGCAAGTTTAGTCGGAGTCACCCAGTTCAGAATTTGGTGCAAGTTTAGTGCTGCACCAATCATTTTACTCTATGTACTCTATACTGTGTAAACTGCTTGTCTAACAGATAACTGAAGATCAACAGAACCACTGAACCCGAGTGTGATCCTTTATTGCTACAGTTAGCAATCCCACAGCATTCAAGCGTACGAAAACCCTGGCATAACATTAATAGGTCTGCAGTGTGAGACTGAAGATCAGTCTCGGCCGAACGCATGTGCTTGAACTAATATCCATATTCGATTCTAGCATGTATACATACTACTCCATTTGCTGCAATACCAATATTAGAGAGAAGATAACTTCAGGGTTTAGTGCTTTATTTATGGCAAGACGGATCAAATTCATTCAAAAGAGGGGCACAAAGGATGCAATCTATATCAGTATATCACAATATTCACAGCAATAATACCACAGGCGTTACAATCTGTTTTCTAAAGAACAAGTTAGTTTTACACGCACACAACACAACACACAAGGGTGGAAGCACACTTCGAAGTCACGGACATAGCACCCTTATTCTCTTGATCTTGGGCAACGTTGATGTTACTTCTTCTTTCTTTTGCAGGTGCAGCTCCGGTGCGTTGTTCATCTTAGCGAACCATGGGTGTTTGAGCGCGGCAGCTGCCGTGAGCCACTTGTTGGGGTTGCAGTTGCAGGTGAGGAGACCGCTGAGTACCCGGAATCCTTGCATGGGAAACTCCTCTCGCAGTAGGTTGCGCCGCTTCATCTTCCACTACTGGATTCAGGTTTTTTATCGAGTGCCTGAGGCTATATTGCACTCGGCAAAGCCTTTGCCGAGTGCGGCACTCGGCAAAGCACACACGGCAAAAAATTGATCGGCAAAGCACTCTTTGCCGAGTGTATTTTATCGGGCACTCGGCAAAGGCTTTGCCGAGTGCCCCGGAAACACTCGGCCAAAGAAAAGCGACCGTCACGGCGCCGGTTCCGTTGACTGTCACTTTGCCGAGTGTCAACCCTGCCGGCACTCGGCAAAGATTTTTTTAAATTTTTTTTAAAACTTTCTTTGCCGAGTGCCAACACGTGAGGCACTCGGCAAAGAGCTTTTATTTTTTTTTTTGAGAATTTTCTTTGCCGAGTGCCAACCCTCACATGTGGAGATGTCCTGGTTTATAAGCATCGTACGTGACAACGTGCACGAAATCTTCTGAAATTTTTATCATAGCCTCCACATATGATATCACGACATCTCAACACGTTTCATGATTTTCGGACTTCGTTTGCTTTTTATAGAATTTATAAACACTTCACACGCAATTTCGCGGACATGTTTCGTGAACGAGATGTCTGAAATTTCGGGTCCGTTCCTGGATACGGCCTCTCATAACACTCACTAACATGACTATCAATTTTCGAATCATTAAACTCCATTATTCGTACCACGTGCAGTTCAAATTTCTAATTTCCAGAAAAATTCAAGTAAACGAAATAAAGTAACTAAATATAACAAAAAGCCACAAAAAATCGCCAAATTGTAACTAGGAGTTCCTGGTGCTTTAAAAAGGCTGCACAAAAAAATTGGAGGCCAAAAACAAAAAAAACAAAAAAACTTTGCCGAGTGCCGGGGCATGGCACTCGGCAAAGGGTGTCTTTGCCGAGTGCCAGCCATCAGCCACTCGACAAAGAATGTTTTAATTTTTTTTTAAAATTTCCTCTTTGCCGAGTGCATACACAGGAGCACTCGGCAAAGAAATAATAAAAAAAATTAAATCTTTGCCGAGTGCCGTCCAGGGAGCACTCGGCAAAGTATTTTAAAAATAAAAAAAATTTCTTTGCCGAGCGCCAGATCTGAGACGCTCGGCAAAGAATTTAAAAAAAAATAAATCTTTGCCGAGTGCCAAATCTGGGGCACTCGGCAAAGAAATTAAAAACAAAAAAAAAACAAATCTTTGCCGAGTGCCTAACCGTAGGCGCTCGGCAAAGAAGGCCGTGGCAGGGCGCCATTTCACGGGCGGCCTATGCCGAGTGTAGAGATTTTGTCGAGAGTCTGGCACTCGGCAAAGAAGTCCTTTGCCGAGTGCCTCACTCGGCAAAGAAATCTTTGCCGAGTGCAATTCTTTGCCGAGTGCAACGCTCGGCAAAGAAGATCTTTGCCGAGTGTCCGATTTTTGACACTCGGCAAAGAAATTTACACTCGGCAGAGTCTATGTTTTCAGTAGTGTTCAGCTCCGGCATCATCTGCGTGGCGAACGGCGTGGACGAGAACCATGGCCACGTCGTTTCATCTGGCACTCCGAGGACGTTGAAGATCACGTCGCGCTGGTCTGCTTCATTGGAAGCCATGGACAGAGGGGACCCGTCGATGAGCTCCGCCATCACGCAGCCGAGCGACCAGGTGTCGACGAGGGCGTCGTAGTCGGGCTTCCCCAGCAGCACCTCGGGCGCCATGTACCACAGCGAGCCGGCGGTCCCGTACAGCGGCGGCTCGGCCATGTACTTGGCGAGCCCAAAGTCGCAGAATCTTGACGGTGGTGCGGTCCTCGGCGACGAGGATATTGTCGGGCTTGATGTCCCGGTGGACGACGTGGGCGTCGTGCATCTTCTTGGCGCCCGTGAGCAGCTGCCACATGACGGCGCGCATCGTCGCCTCGGGCAGCGGCGGCATCCCGTCGCAGCGGCGCTGGTGGAGGAGGTCGTAGAGGCTCGGGCCGACGCACTCCATGACCAGGCAGAGGTCCATGGTGGCCGGGCTGCGGGCGAGGCCGTGGAAGCCGACGACGTACGGGTTGTCCCGGCCGCTCGCCTCGAGCAGGGACGCCTCCCGCAGCAGCGCCACCTGGCTGCCGTCGGCCGCGGCGAGGCGCTTGATGGCGACGGTCCGGCCGGTGCCGCGGTGGCGCGCCTTGTGCACCGAGCCGAAGGCGCCCGTGCCGAGGCGGCTGGTCTCCTCGTAGTCGTCGGTGCTGCCCATGGCGATGCGCGTCCTCTTGCGGGTCGGTCGCGCGGCGCCGGCGACGGGGGCTGCTGCCTCTACGCAGGCGGCCATTAGGGCGAGTGCAAAAGGCGGGCGATTCGACGGGCTGCCTGCTGGAGGCGGAGGCAGGGGGACGACGATCGCGGAAGGTGGGGGAGAGGCGGCGGCAAGTCGGTGAGGATGCGCGAGCAGCGGCGGCAGCTATATACTGCGGGTACGACGACGAGCGATGCTCGACTTCGAGCCGGCCGGTGTCGGTTCCCGCATCCGCATCCGCATCCGCGCCCGTGAGCCGGTGTCAGTCCCAAGTTCCGAACGGGTTTGGTTGGTTTGATGGATCTCATCGTTGTTGGGCTCCGTAGTCGTTAAGTGTCTGGGCTGTGGGCCGTCGGAGACGTAAATCAGGGTTGCTTATCCGGCCTGCAAGGAAGGAACGGAGCGACAAGTACGCTGGTGGCTGAGCCCTGGAGGGGCGGTGGTGGCAACGAGACGACTGCTCGCTGCGGCGCTGTCCAGGCGGCCGTGCAGGTACGTCCGTCCGACTCCGACACGAAGACCCGAGAAGTTGTGTTTCATTTTGACCTTCATTTTGGCTAAAATAAATCTCCTCCAGTCTCCCGCCAGTCCACCGCCCCGTCCGGCTCCAGGCCAGCTCCAGCCATGCGAAGCTTGGCACTGGCAGCAGCAAAAACCAGCTTAGCTTACGCTAAACTCTGAATTTGTGGTACTGTCTCGTCGCTTTGTTATGTACTGCGTACTGTACGTACGTACTCCTACGTCTCAAGCCCTCTGCAGTCTGCAAGCACTTTTAGTTGTACAGGTATGGCCTGCTGCTGCCTATTCTTTGCCTTGGCATATGGCATGGTACTGACTGCTGACTTGGAGGCGTAGTAGCTGATCCAAAATTGCAGGCGTTCAAGTACTCAGAGGCAGCATTGCAGCAGTAGTATCAGGACTGTTTGCGAAATCAGCCTAGGGTTCGTACTCCACGGGCAAAAGTGAACGAAACAAAGGAACGGAGAGTGGTCCTCTCGACCTCTCCTGCCTACCGAGACCGAGATGCTAGTCGGTGTCACCCGCTTTGGGGGCGGCTTCGAAGTTTGGACCGGGCGAGCGTCGCGTCGTCTCGTCTCAGTTTTTTTTTTTTTTTGTTTCTATTCTTTTGATAAAGCAACCAGGGTGGTGCTACCACAAGTAGTAGACCAGTAGTACTACAGGGGTACATGCCTGTCTGCTCGGCATGGCATCGGCATTGCCATGCCATGGCATGCACCCCTCTGAGATGAGTACTCCCTATTCTCCATCAGAGCCTTGCCCTCCTTTGGCCTGGGTCCCCGCTGCCTTCATGTCCCCTGCCGGCTGCCCGTGCCCACACCGCTTCTTGCTTTTTCTTCGCCTAGCATAGGAGTATATACATTTCCTTCTTCTCCAGAGGGAAAAGAGATGGAGCAAAGCAAAACCTATAGTTGCAACTTGCGGCCCCCAGCAGAGGCCAGCACAAAGAGGATTGAGGCAGCAGCAGCCTCTGCGTTTTCAGCACGGTTTGCTTTGTGCACAAGCGTTCAGAAATCGAATGACACGCCTGCATGCATGCTGTTCAGGTGATAATTTCGCCGCAAGCATGAACAGAGGCTGCATGCATATTCTACCATGGTCTGTGGAAAGGTGACGGCCTGACGGGAACAGTTTGCTGTACAAGCCATCATTTCATTCCGACTTAACAAAATATTTGATTGAGCCCATGGCGCGGCTCGTGTTGCATTACATCAGGAGACCAAAAGCAAAAAAAAACAAACAAAAAGAAGAAACCAGGCCGGCCTAGCTCGAACGGCCGGGGAAAGGAAGAATCGTGTCACGAAGGGGGTATTCTCCAACGGGAGCACAACACCAATTTACCTTCAGAATGTTAGGGATCAGCTTTATCTTGACACCAAAACACTCCTTTTTTTTCTCCCGTAAACCGGGACTCGCAGATGGTTAGATTCAAAACTGTGCAAATATTCCTGTTCATTCATGGTAAAGAGAGAATGTATTATTAGTCATACTGCATTACTGCTTGATTGAAATCTAACAAGAATGATCTTTGACATGCTTCAGCAGACCATACCTAATAATCTTGCAATCAGAAAGCATCTCCTCGAGTATCTGCACGTTGAAGACGGTAGGAATTGGGGTGTCAATCGCAGCAAAATTTCCAAACATCATTTGAGAAAACATTGCGCATGCAGACTCCAGACACCAGGGGCACAGAAACACATGGCAAAAGGCATGGGATAGCTCAGGAGTCAGTCACCTGTTAGCTGCAAACATTCCGACTGATGGAACCTTAGGAGAAATGAACTTCAGTCAGTCAGTCATCAGAAGGTGCGCCCTGCCACACAGGTAACGAGGAATGTCTGTCTGAACTCTGCAGTGAACACCACATGTGGGGTTATGATGAGTAGAAGGAATGCTTTCACATGGAATTCAGAGCATCAGTCAGAGCAACGAGGCTTAAACAATACTACTCCTACTAGGATGCCGCCAGTGCCAGCAGTATAGAATACAAACCTTGGCTTGGCTCCATCCATCCTCCATCGAGACGCACAATCAGTAAAAATTTATGTCCATGTAACTGCGTGGATAAGTCGGGTATGGTAGCTCGTCCAGCCCCAGGAGGGACGCAGATCGAGTGATGCCGCCAAACTGAGCTTGGCTCGGAATCTGAACCTCTGCTGTGAAAATGCTATACACAGGCCTGTGATCCGAGAACCGAGACTCGCCACGCACGTAACATAATTGGGTTAGACCTCGTCCATACCATAGAATCCGGTCACACCTACAGAAAGCAATACATATATCAGGAGGTGAGTGCTTGCAGAAGAGAGGTGCTTGCTCACAATAAACATATACTTTTTCAGGCGAGCGATCAAAGGTGAATATTATGACAATAAGTTCAGTTCTTTTTGGGGGTGGGGGAGGATTTTACCATGCTGGTGTCCTTCGCTTCTCATTTGGATGCATGTCATCGCCAGCATATCTATCAGAGTTGTATGAGTATTTGTACGTTGGAGGAAAGTAAATCCTCCCTTCTTTCCAGCCTGCAAAGACCCGACCAAATCTTTGCTCTATGCGAAGCTGTAACAGAAATTTCGAGAATAAGATAACCAAACGAAGGCATCTCCATGACAAGAGGCATAACTCTGTGATAAGTCCGCATGACAATCGCTAACCTGGTCCTTTTCCAACAACTGTTTCCAGTTGTGCATCTCAACTAAAGCCTTCACTGAGCGATAGGAAAGAGCTATCCGGTAATTCAGATCCCCAAGCCAAATAATACGACTGAAAAGAAATAAAATTGATAGAATAAGATTTGCTGCTTTAGAACTTTTTTCTTCGATTTTTAGCTATGAAGAGTTTAACTGGTCTGGAAATAGCAGAAAACGAGAAGCACTAGTGCACTACTCACTCATGATCCAGAATTGTCTCTGGTGACTTTTTGTCACCTGCTCCATGAACATGTGGGAATCTGGTCTTCCTCAAGATTTCCACTACATCTGCATTTCGTCTAAGTTGATCACCATCTTTTTGGCCTGATGTTAAGTGAGTGCAAACAAAGCAGAAGCTTGTCTGATGCAGAGACATACTGATTGATATGGATCCCTGAAAAAAAAAAGTCTGAAATCAGGAATAGGGCTTACACAAAAAAAGTTCAATAAAACAGATGCATATAAAGCTAAGATCTTAAACAATAGTTGAAAAAAGTTACATTGTACATGCAGAGTTTGGTGTAAATATTATATGTCAAACCCCTAACAGAAATGAAGAAGATAACAAATTGTACCTTGTTTCCAAGGTAGCCCATCAGTCCTCTACCAACACATGAAACCTTCAAGTTTTTCACATGCTCCCTTATATCACTTCGTACCCACACCATGAGGAAAATTCCAACCATTTGCTTGCTGGCAACTAAGCAATACCTGATTTGTCATTGAAGTCTTAATTTCAGCTCAGGGGAATTCAATGATGAAAATTTCAGTGAAATACTACTCTATAACAGGGAATTATTGCATACAATTAGCTCAGAAAGCAAATTAACTTTGAGGAAAGATGAGCTATTTATCTTCAAGTGTCCTAAGTTGAGATACTTACCTAGAATCAGTGCATAGTGGAGCACCATATGCACATGGCATTGGTGGGAAGAATATACCACTAGGTGATTCCTCGTCAATATTCTCATCATCAGATGACCCACCACACCTCATACTGGTGTCAACATCACTTGGCCTGCTCCCGAAGCTAATCCGGTCACAAACACTGAAACGACGGTCCACTAACGAGTGTGGATCCATCATGTCAATCCTTGAACTACGATTGAAGGATTGGAATGAATGTCGATGGAAAAATGACGAGTTCCTTTGCCTTCTTGATGATCGCTCAAAGTCAACATTGAGCTCGACAATTGGATCTGGAGCTGGTGAGGGGGTGTGGTAATTATAAACACCAGAGCCTTGTTGGTTAAGATTATTTAGAGTTTTTCTAACAAGAGAAACCCATTTCTTCGCTGGACCATTGTCTTCAGTCAATAGAACATTACCAGCATTCAAGGGAACAATTTCCTGAAACCTGGCATAACAACCTGTATTAGGTTCTTTTTTTATTTGAGTTTTTAGTTTTTAGAGATGCTTCTTAGTTTCGAGAGAAGTAATCTGATTTAGTAAAATGCAGAATTATACCCTATCACATATATATCAGCAGCAGGAGAAGTATGAAGCCAGTCTTCCAGATTCAAATGACTAGATGGTGACCTTCCGCCCACATTCCACGTACCAACGAAGACCCTATACACACAAGTATATGGATTGTCATATCACAGGAGTTTCCTTAAACCAATGATTAGTGGATAGGTCGAGTCTTATAAACCAAACAATCTATTTACCTGTAGTCCTGAGTGTTTGTAATATAAGCACCATCAAATCCATTTCCTACTCTACCATCTCGCTCCACATTCCGCTTAGGCAACCTCTCTATGTATGTAAACATAAAGTTAACTCAGTCACACTCACCACGAAACATAAAGATAGCTAGATCATGACATTTGCAGTTTAGCACGAAACAAAACAATGGGGTGAACAAGAAATCTGAAGATACCATAGTTACTGTCAGGGGGCAAGCAAAATGTACCTGTCCTACTTTTCTTGGATTTGCATGCATCTCTATCTGAGAAGCTGGTCCTCCACTGCACCCCGACTGAAATTTTCAGAAGAAATTTTTAGCACAGATACAGTAAAAACTAAAAAAGAGAATCCTAGTTTATTAGGGGTCGCTAGCATATTATGCTTGCTTCTGCAACCGCGTGTGTATGTGTGTGTGAGGTTGACTGAAGAGAACAGGGAGTATGAGGCTTATTTGCACATGAAAAGAACAAGCATTCTGATCCTACTGCAACCTACTGTGGTAAAAACATGTTTAATAACAGAAATCATGCAGAATCTTTGCTGTTAGATCAGATAGTGAAAAGACGTGGTGGTGTTGCTAGATGAATGTACCTTCGTCAGCTGCATAATCCGAATGGAAGTCCTTCGCCTTTGTTTTGATGTTGAACCACTTCCTAACAAGGGTCTTGGACCAGGACAGCTTTTTTTGCGCACCAATAACAACCAAAAACACACGATCAGAGACGAACACGGAAACATCAGTACGAAAATGATGGAGGTGCCAATCTGGAAACACGCTTACCTTGTTCTTGCTTGAATTGTCATCTCTCATTGTCTCAATGCTTCCTCATGCAGCTGCAAGGGATATGTTCTTCCTCAGAACCTCCAAGCTTGGCCGCTTTTTACTTTCCCTCGAACGGTATCTCCAAAAGGAATCAGGAAGGCCACCTAATGTTTGTTCCCCTTTTGTGTGAAATGAAATAGACCGAACTGGCCCTTGTTTGTCCACAAACTATGGGCCGGCTAACGAACCAGTGAACCCCCAAAGAACTACTATTTGGCAACACTCCAAGGCAGCGCAGAGAAGAAAGCAAGGAGCAAAGGGGCCAAGGATACAGTTAGAGAGATCACGGAGGGAAGATGAAAAAGGGAAGCAGTCGCCGATGAGAACGCACGATTCCGGAACAAGACCAAGAGCAGGACGACACCCTCGGTGCGGCAACAACCTGTTGGTGGCACCCCCCAACACCAGAAATCGCTACCGGTGAAGGCAAGAAAGCGAGAAAAGACGGGCAAAACCTCGATCAACTGCGGGATTTTGAGCGCTGAGAAAGGCTTCCAGTTCCACACACACACGAGAGCAAACCCAGAGCTGAGGTCGCCGGATCAATGGCGGAAGCAGTTAAACGCTGCTCCAGGCCATAAAAGAAAACGCCACCAGAGGCAGAACAGGAGCGGAAGTAAATGAGCCCAGCAGCGGCGCCCAGGAACACGGCGGAAGGCACGGAGGCGACCAGCGCTGTCGAGCAATGCAAGGACCGGGGCAGCAGCTCAGCGGGTGGCACGGCCGCGGATTTGAAGGCCTGGGGAGGGAGATGGCCTGGCCAGATGGGGCGGGAAGAGAGAGGGAGGCTGCAGACAGTGCAAGGACGGACGGACGGACGCACACGCTGCTCCCCCGTCTGCGCGCTCGCGCTGTTCGAGAAGACGAGCTGGGATGGGCGGCAGAGAAGCAGAGGGGAGAGTAGGGGAGTGGGAGAGCAGCAGCGGCCAGCGGCAGTGGGCAGTGAGGGAGCAAACAGCAAAGGAGCTGAGAAATATGAACGGAATAAAGGCAAAAGCGTTGGGGCCCTTTCTTTCCCCTTCTACGGTTCTACTCCTACAAAATAGCCTTTGCTCTTTAGCTCCAAAACCAAGGCGAACCCTGCAGGTTTTGGCCGGGGTTAATTGAGCTTTTCTTCAGCAACTGTTGACCACGTTGCTAAATTTGGGTTAGGATTTGATCTGCTGCCCTATGTCCCAAATTATCTGTCGCTTTTGATTTCCGTGCTGTAATTTTGACTCGATTTGTAGAAAATACGTGCAACATTTGTATCTCCAAATAAATTTATTAAAAAACTAGATTCAAAGATCTTTCCACTGATACTAATTATGAACCATAAATATTAATATTTTTAATATATATTTTATTAAAGTTATTTATCTAGAAACGAAAACGATAGATATTTTGGGACGAAGTGAGTAGGTAATCTGTGGTATGTGACCTTTGTTTTCTTAACGCTTCAACTGTTTCTCTTCCTATTAAGATTGCCGGATTGTGAAGCTCTTTATACGTTACGGCCCGTTTTAAAAACTGAGACTAGGAGAGGTGTCAGTTGTGTGTGCTATCATTGGCATATAAATCATGTCAAACCCCACCAGAGTTTTTAGTCTTCGGTGCTGATCAAACATTTTGGTAGTAGCAGTACTCCTGAACGACTGCAGCATTGAATGAAACACAGTGCTTCTGTTAGCAAATGTATACTGACGTTATGGATTAATCCCCTGTTTTTGAATACACGTGATTCTGAGTTTGTTTCGAATGAAAATGTTCTAAGTTTTATCAATGTTTCTTTTTAAATACGAAATCAAGTGAGCATCCTTAGATCCATTATGAGACATACTCCATTCGTAATAAAATAAACCAACTTCTAAAACTGTTCTAAGTCAAACTATTTTAAATTTCATCAAAAAATTTAGAATAGAACACTAACATTTTTTATATTAAATTAGTATTACTTGGTACACCCAGAAATGTATTTCATAGCCTACTTATTGGGAGTTATAAGTATTTTCATTCTTCCCTATAAATTGGTCGAGCTCAAGATAGATTGACTTAGGGTGATTATTCTACGAGTTGATTTATTTTGTGAGCGGGAGTGTTTTTGTTTTACTTCTTTAAAAGTTGATCAATCTTATACTACTTATGACAAACTCATGATTCATCGTGTTACAGGACGAATGCAGTATTTTTTTTTTCAAGACCAATCAACTCAATCGCTTTCAAACAACTGAATTCAACAAGTCGACAGAAATATCGAGTTAAAGTTTATAATAGTTGTCACTAGAATGTTCCTTGCTAACAGTACCTGGTGATAGTGATCGTTTTAAGCAGCAGGGTAGTACACCGGTACTCTTGGAGGGGGAGAAAAAACGGTGTTTGGTTGGTCAATGACTCGGTGGGAATATTTGGACAAAGCATCACTGTCATGTACAACGAAAATAAAGTCGTACGTAACAAAAGTTATGAATCTAAAAATATTAAAACATCTTATTATTTAGAACGCAAGGAGTAGTTCGCTGCATAGTTAGTTCGTTAACCTTGGGTGCTGTTTTTCAGAGGTATGAATACCGTGAGTTCAATTACTGCAGCCATCTATACAAAACTCAGGCGAGTCAAAGAGTTGGTAACCATGTGATTTAACACATGATTTAGATGGTGGCAGTTAAACCATGTGATTTGAAGGGATCCATCACATGAATAAGATGAGGCAAAACAGGCATAGGGCAAAAAGATTTTCTCACGAATCCTTAGTTATGCTAGCTCTACATAGCAAAAATATATCAAAATAATCATAGTAACTTTAGTACAAGTTCTGTTTTCGGTGAAGCCTACCAATTCGATCCATCGGGCTGTCGATCGCTACAACAACATTTGTTGAGTTGCCACTCGCATCGTTTACAGCACAGGAAAACTATAGGACCCAAAAAACCGAGGAAGTAGAGACGGTTAGTTGGCTTCTGTGCTACTTTCAGGATCCGTGGAGGCCCTAGTAGATCGCAGGTCATGTAAATTGTACAAACCAGTAGTAAACTCATCACGATCTCTGTGTTTCGTTGCTCTAATAAAAAAAACATACGTAGTACAGTGTAGCGCTACAAGACGGTACTCGAATTTCTCAACAATCCGTATTCTGATTTGCTGTGACCGACTGACCGTGTCATATCTCGTGCTTCTACCAATACTAGCGTAGTACGATGATCCCCGGATCCGTCCAAAGACACGCTGAAATTTCCGGCCTTCGCCTCGCCTTGACAAGGCCCCGTTCGCTTCGAGGAACATAGAGGAATCTGGATGAATTAGAAGAAATTTGTGAGAGAAAAATACTGTTTTGGATGAAAAAAGAAGTGGATCAAGCCAGGGCCTTGTTTAGATGAAAAAAATTTGGCAAAATGGACACTGTAGCATTTTCGTTGTTATTTGGCAATTAGTGTCCAATCATAGTCTAATTAGGCTTAAAAGATTCGTCTCGTGGATTTCGTCTAAACTGTGTAATTAATTTTATTTTTTATTTATATTTAATGCTTCATGCATGCGTCCAAAGATTCGATGTGACGGGGAATGTGAAAAATTTTGCAAAATTTTTGGGAACTAAACTGGGCCCAGATTTAAGGGCACGTGGCCAAACGAGACTTGAGCGCACTCATCAGTGATCAGTCCTCAGAGGCAGGCATCTACTGCTACTGGGATCCTTGGGCCTCGTAAAAATCCCAGGAGCTCGCAGTCGCCCATAGCCACGAGGAACTGCTCCATGGCATGTGGGTCCTGCGTAAGCCCACTTGGCAGCGCTGGCCGCCCTCTTCTCGGGAGCAGATGGCCGCCCGCCGCCGGCAGGGCAGCCAGAGCCCAGAGAGCCAGTGCCACGGCAGACTTGTATGGCACTCGCACTGTTCCTGTTCGCCTCCCGTGCTGCCTTGCTGCAACGGGCAGCGCCAGGGCCAGCCGCAGCCGCGGTGTTGGCGCCGGTCTGCCTGCCCCCTGCCTTGCAAGAACCAAGAAAGGACAGGCAGTATCTGGGATAGTGTCGCTACGTGTGTGCGCGCGTGTACTAGTATCGGTGTAGGGCAGGTGTGTGTGCTAGACTAGTAGTACAAGTGTAGGGAGACCCATGCCACCGTCGCTGTCCGTATCTGTGCGTCCCGGCCAGCGTCGCAATGCAACCCGAACCAGCTCAGCTTTGTTTGTGTTTCCCTTCCTTTCAGCACTCCACCTGCGGCCAATCCTGAGTGCGGTTAACAAGGGACGAAGGATTCTTTACGCGAATCCGTTGTGACGGAAGTTCGTCGAAGCAGCAGTGCACTGTCTGTAACTCTGTATTATGGATGAAAATGGCGGTGAAAGCCTTTGCCTTACAAGATACTAAAAACAAAGTGGTTCAGATGCCTCTCTTGCAAGCGTCTAATCTGTCAATGTATGTGGTTTCATGTCAAATAAATCTTTTTCTCGCAACCGTCACGATAATTATCACTAGAATCTCTCCAATTTCTTCGATGGTCCATGCAACGCCTTTTTCCAAACCTACAAACGGCGCCATGCTGACCACCACCCACACGGGGCACTGTGTAGTGTAGTCCCATCCGTCTGGTGCTATATCAACAGCATGTCTTCGTAATCCTCTTGTCCCCGTCACGTTTGCACGAGTGGAGTAGTAAATGCCACTAAGCCTTTGTTTAAATTCACGAGCTAAAGTATAGGGACGTCACATTGTAGTGTTCGGATAGTAACAATAAAATAAATTACAAAAACCATTAGTACTCCACAAGACGAATTTATTAAGCCTAATTAGTCCGTCATTAGCACATGGTTACTGCAGATTTACTGTAGCACCGTCTTGCTAAATCCTGGACTAATTAGGCTTAAAAAATCGTCTCGCAAATTAGTCGTAATCGATGTAATTAGTTATTTTTTAGTCTATATTTAATACTCCATGTATATGTCCAAACATCTGATGGGATAGGGACTAAACTTTAACGGAGGAACTAAACAAGGCCTAAGGATATGTAGTTTTCTGTCCAATCGCTGGTACTTATAAAAAAAACTCGACCAGTGAGGGAAGAACCGCCCTCTCGCCGAACGTAGCCAACGCGTGCACAGTGAAGAGATTTTTTTTTTTTGGTGCGAGACCGGGAATTCGCTTCCCGAATTCCGGCCGGCAGCCTCCAACCAAGCAAGCCTGCCACCCGAGCTAGGCCCGGTCCGCATCGCTGGTACTTATTAATTATGTTTTCAATAGTATCACGTTATTCATAGAGCAGCTCATGTTATTCTATACATGGGCTTGTTTTCTTGAAAAATATCACTATTTTTATGCCTTTCTTAGGGGGCTCTTCGGAACCAAGCAAAAAACATAGGCATTTTGTGTACAAAGAAATGCTTCTTGAAAATTCCTTCAAAATTTTATATGGATTGGGCTTATCCCAAAGGAATTTTGGAGGACTAAACTTGACGTCAAAAACCTCGTTCATTTGCTTCCTACTACATTTTTTTTGTTGTTTCCAAATTCTTCTTTCAAAAATCCTGTATGATTGGGAAATTATGTGCTAAGACGAGACCACCGTTTATTTGTTTAATTATATTGGAGGGTCTCTGACCACAAGACTGACTCGTACTATGTGGTTTGGCAGCATCAAAATCCGTGCGCCGTGCTACCATACGAAAGCAAAACGACGGAGAAGAATCCATGTCCGCATAAAGCAAGCAATGGATTCTGAAAACATGGATAGTACGACTAACTACTTGCTTATAAGGCTGTGTTTAGTTTCAGCAAGTTGGAATTTGGGGCATTGTAGCATGTTCGTTTTTATTTGGCAAATAGTGTTCAAACATAGATTAATTAGGCTCAAAACGTTCGTCTCGTAATTTCCCACCAAACTGTGCAATTAGTTTTTTTTCGTCTACATTTAATGCTCCATGCATGGGCCGCAAACATTCGATGTGACAGGTACTATAGCACTTTTGGGGATATTGGGGTGGAACTAAACAAGGGCTAAGTATTTTAGTGCTACTACTACTACCCCCTCTATTTTTTTCTCCCACAGTCCCCTAAATTACAGGGAGCCTTGCACTTTTCAAGCTGTTATGCTCCGTTCGGCCGGCATAATTTTAGCTGAAACTGGCTGAAAACACTGTTCTAACTAAATTATTGTGAGAAAAAAACACTGTTTCAGCTAAAAAAGAAGCCGAACCAGCCAAATATATGCGTTTTCTTGTATGACTTGGAGCTTTGAATTGAATATGTATATGAAAAAAAATGTATTGTTTCCCCTTGGTACGGTTTCTGGTCTCTTTTTTTTTAATTTCATACAATCCGCCAAAAAAGAAACCTCGAGCAATGGAGCAATATATTCTCTTTGCAAAATGTAAACTAGGTGGTGTAGTGAATTGCATGGGCGCACGAGTGCACAAGTACCATGGCGCCACTTCCATTTGCTGCTTTAGTTGTCATAGACCTCACTACTAGTAGTATACTATCAAGATTCATGAATATTATAGTCGAGTTTTGGATGAAAAAGAACCGAAGGATCCTCTTTTGCGCGCTTTACCGCTTTCCGGATCTCCCAAATGCGCTCTCACCGAAACTCGATGCGCAACAACAAGTAGGAGTAAATCTTTGCCCTCTTTGAGATTCGCGCACGGCTCTGCTTTTCGGGAGATTCATTCACGTAGTAGACTGTAGACGATCGAGAAAAGAGATCGACGTGGCCGTGTCTCTGTCGCGGTTGGACTGGAGCAACAGTGGCATGTTGTCGGGATAGCAAATTCGCAACAGACCAATCTCTGCGAGTCCGTACCCAAATACAGAAGTGGCCTACGAGCGAGGCTGTAGAGAATCTGCGAGACGAGAGGGGTGTACAGAGCGAGCGTACACGCCTCGTGCTCCTGGCACCTGTGGCTGTCGATCCCCGGCTGGGGAATGTGTTGAGATGCGCCCTATCCTCCAAGTAACCTGGCCCCTACGGCGTAGCCCGTGTTCCCTCCCGGCACACACCGTGTCGATGCACTGCCCGGCCACGCCCGGTGGCATGCCGAGCGCTCCCTGGACAGGCCGAGCAAAAAGGGTCGCAAGCCGTTACATCACTGCCCCAGCCTTTCGGGTCATCTGGCCGGCCCTGCCGCCAGGCCCCAGGCCTACTACGCCCGCAAGCATCCCCTGCTGGGAACGGACGGTCATTTCAGTAGCTGTACGCCGCCTGTACGAGCACGGGCTCACGGCACAGTCGCATCGCGCGGCACGCACGGTGCTTGAAAAAAAAAATCAGTTGATGGCGCTTTTATTTAGGTGGCGTGCTCGTGCAGTCGTGCTTGTGCTTGTGCGTGCCGCACCGCATTGTTGTCGTTGCATGCACATCATGGCCTCCTTCCTCGCTGTGCATCCAGATGCATGCAGCTGGGACGGACTGCGACTGGGACTCTAGGAGAGTTCGATGAGTGCGGTGCGCGCGGACCGCGCCGCGGCCACCCACACCTTCCGCGCGGTCCCGGTCCCGTGGAGTTGATTCGCCGCGCGCGCCGGCAAGGACGGCGACCGCCGAACTCCCCCGCCCCCCGCCGAGCCGCGCGCGCCGAGCGAGCGAGAGGCCCGTCGGTCTCTTTTCTTTTGTGTTTCCCCAACCAGCTCGGACGCTCGGTTTGGTGCAGGGCATGATTGCGCGCGGCTTTGCTGGGGCGCCACCGCGAACAATGATCGCCGCTTTCGAGCGGGCGCCGCGGCGTGGGCGTGGGCGTGGGGGCCGCCGCATCAGGATGAGCTAGCTGCAAGCTGCTGGTAAAGCGGCAGCCCAGCGCCCCAAACAAGGGGACCGACCGAGGGAAGGGGACCCGGGCCACCATTGAGAATGAGAGGGAGACTCGTTCATGTGTATCTGCAGTTCTGCACCGCGACGACGAGGACGCGGGATAGCAATATGGCATGGAATGGATAGATTCAGCTGGGGCCCGGGTCTACAACAAAAGATGTACGTATATATATCATATATGCATATATGTATCTATCTATATGTATATGTACTTAGTGATGACGCCTTTTGGGGTGCGCGTGTGTGTGGGTGCATCAGTGTGCATAGCATAGTAGAAACAGGTTGGACCAGGGATTGGACACCACATTAAAGATGCGCCGATGATCCGTCCTCCTTGAGTGCGCCTTTGCCTAGTGCTTTGCCTGATTTGCTCATCAACCGATCCGAGATACACAAATTTATGGGTTCGTTGAGGTCCATGGAAGGATCCACGAACGATATATACAGTTCCTTGCTATAGATTATGTGTCCCACTACATATATTCAGTAGTCCTTACTTGTAGTATTGCTCTCTTTGTGCATGTTGTAGGCATATATATGGGGAAATGGGGCTGTTCAGGTGTCCTTGGTCAAACTATGTGGAAATGGGGCTCCTTTCCCTGTCTCTCTGTCTGAGGGGGCTGGATGTGGATGTGGACTCCTGCTGGTATAGCACTTGGAGTACTTTGCTTGCAGGCTGTGGGTACAAAATGTTTTTCTTTATTTTGTGGCCTACTAGCTCAGAATAACATGTACTCCTACAACTAATTCTTGTTCACCACTTGATTAACCGGCAAGTTGCTCCATGATCAATAATGGACGATGTTTCCTGGATTAGAGCAAGTTCCTGAGTGACCAGCTCATCCATGTCCCTGCATCGTTCCACGGATATATACACAGAGAATCTTGTTGCAGAACAAAAGGCGAAAACAAGCTGCTAATCTGCTATGCCTTGCGAAGACAAGATGTGGGAGGATGCAGGCCCGGCAACTGAACGAAAGCTCTGTCCTGCAACACTGGCATATGTGATGTGAGGAGGAGAGCCGCCTGATTTGAAGGTTCGGTAGCATGGATGAACCACGCATCCACACATCAGTGAGTGTCTGAAGTCTGACTGCCCAACTTGGAACTGAAAGCTTCAACTAGGAGTCGGTGGCCTGAAGCTCTGTACAACGCAATCATTACTAGTAGAAGTGGTTAATTAGCAAGTTTTTTTTTATAGTTACTTCCTGCAGACGGAAACATAAACCCATTATTAGGACATTGACACAGTCTCTGCTATGAGACTTCGACAAGCAACAACTGCAGCAATATATCTGTCGGTGTTTCGAATAAACACCAACTAGTAAATTTATATTTATTGTGCGTTGGGTCCGGATGGTGTGCTAAAAGACACAAGGGCTATACTGATTCGGGCATAATGTCCCTACGTCCAGTTTGATGTTGCTTATATTATTAGCACTGAAAGGTTCATAGTAGAGGGTACAAACGGTCGAGAGAGGGACATGTCCCGAGTCTATGATAGAAAGGTCGAACGAGTACTGAGAGCTCGGTTGCTGCTCAACTGTGTGTAATGTGTGTGGAATCGATCCTCCTTTTTAGTGGGGTGCCCTGCCCTCCCTTTTATAGATCATGGGAGAGCAAGGATTACAGATGGAAGAAAGAGGAAAAACTTGAGGTAGAGATAAGGCTGGACGAAAAATTCGAAGCTTGTTAGCTCGCTCGGCTCGTGGCTAGCTCGGCTCGGCTCGGCTCGTTACGATAACGAGCCAAGCCGAGCCAAGATTTTAGCTCGTTAGCTATAACGAGCCAACTCGAGCCAGCTCGCGAGCTAAACAAGCCAAGCTTTCAGAAAAAAAAAGTATCAAAACTTATATTAATTTTTGTATTACTTCATGTCTTGCACTTTACAATTGACTGGTAACTGGTCTAGACCCTATAAATTGACTGATAACTAATCTAGATGTATTTCTTTTATATTATTATTATTCTCAAACTTTAAATAAATGCAAATATTATATTTTATGTATTTTTTATACCTGGCTCGCGAGTTTAACGAGCCAGCTCGAGCTTTTAACGAGCCGAGCCAAGCTGGCTTTCTAGCTCGTTAGGATAACGAGCCAAGACGAGCTAGCTCGTTATCTTAACGAGCTAAAACGAGCTGAGCCTGAGCCAGCTCGTTATCTAGCCTTAGGTAGAGAAGGTCCTTCGAAGTTGCCGGGTCTTTCTTTTTCCTTGAGCCTGTTCTACTGACATGGCAGACGATGACAGGGATAACACGTTCGCTGATCCTAATAGGGCCGTGCTCTGGCTTCGTTCAGCAAGTGGTCACGTCCTATCCTACTCCGGCTGACGGTGTGATGTGCCAGGGTGCCGAGCCATGACCCTACGGGGAAGTGATCATGCGTCCGTTACAGTATATGATGTGAGTTCCCTTCTGGATTGTAGTGGTTGTCGTATGCTTGTGTCAGGATCCGCGTTCGAGGGCTGATGGCGGCGCCCACAACACTGTTAGATAAAAGTCGGCGCCTACAACACAGTTCGAGCTCTGTCATGCCTGAAAGAGTTTAAAGCGCCCGTCCCGTCATATCTTAACGGTACTTACCCACAGACGTGTAGGGTATGGTCCTCGGTACTATAGTTGACTTGAGTGTCCTGTATTACCCTGTGCTCGTCATTATGAAGGAGCAGGGTGTAGACGTAAAGCGAGGCGAAGCCAGCCCCAGGACATCGGGCGGGGCGAAGCCAGCCCTTGGACATTGAGCAAGGCGGAGCCTGCCCCTAGACGTCGGGCAAGGCGAAGCCAGCACTTGGTCATCGGGCGAGGCGGAGCCTGCCCCCGGTCGTCGGGTGAGGTGGAGTCCAACCCTCTGGGGTCGGGCGAGGCGGAGCTAGTCCTTGGTCATCGGGTGAGGAGGAGCCAACCCTCAAACATCAGGCGAGGCGGAGCCAGCCCTTAGTCGTTGGGCGAGGCGAAGTCTGCACCTAGACATCGGGCGAGACGGAGCCCAACCCTCGGGGGTCGAGCGAGGCGGAGCCAACCCTTAGGGGCCGAGCGAGGCGTAGCCAACCTTCGGTCGTATGAGCAAGAAGTGTAGTCGCATTCTTGTCTGTTTAGAAGCATCAACGTTTGATGGTTATTAGCTCCACGTCTTTGGGTACTCTAGTATTTGGTCCCCGACAATAGCCCTCGAGCCCCGGGTGATTCGGATAGAATCGCCCGGGGGTGTTTTGACTTGCTAGAGGGTACGCGCGAGCGCACCTAATGGGTGTAGCCCCCAAGCCCTCGGATAATTCGGATAGAATCGTCCGAGGGTATTTCGATTCGTCAGAGGGTGCGCGCGAGCGCACCCGTCGGGTGTAGCCCCCGAGCCCCCGGGTGATTTGGATAGAATCGCCCGAGTGGTAATTTGGACCCTTCGCGGGTATGTCTGTGAGTTTTGGTGTTTTGACAACTGGATAGTTTAAAGGGAACCCCGGTATCTCGGTTCGCGGGTATTCATGCCGGGTCAGCCCGGTTGAGACTCTATCGCAGATCGAGACTCCCTTGAGGCTCGTGTGCCTAAGTTTTGGCTGTTCGCGGGCCCATCCCTCATTGGGACGGCCGTTGAAATCTTTGGGCTAGCCCTCGAACTCCTAGGCCTAGACGGGCCGGAGAAAATGCTTTTTAACCCGTATCCCTTCTGCAGGAAAAGAGTCCTAGTCTGTTCGAGAATGTGAAACGTCCGGTGTGACTTTGGCAGGAAAGGATAGGGATTGGGGGCGCATATCCCGCATGGTGACATGGTGGTGAATCAAAGCAGGCATAGAGATCTAGGCAGACAGTTGCGTTCCTCGTATCCGTCGCCCCTATAAAACCAAAGGGTTCCTCGTATCAGACGGCAGGCGGAGACATGTCCAATCGACGCCCATTTCTTTGAGCATCTTGGCATACATGATGTTGAGGCCGTTGCCTCCATCCATCAGTACTTTGGTGAGCCGCTTTGGGCTGACGATCGGGTCGACCACGAGCAGATATCTCCCCGGATGTGGGATGCTCTTCGGATGGTCGGTCTGATTGAAGGTTATGACAGACTCTAACCACTAGAGGTCGGGAGGTGTGGCCGGTTTGGCCGTATAGACCTTGCGGCGCACGACCTTCTGACGACGCTTGGAGTCATAGGCCGCTGATCCTCCGAAGATCATAAGGCAGTCGTCCGGTGTCAGAAAGCCATCGTCCTTCTCCTTGCCGTCGTCTGCGGTGGGGGCAGGGTCTTTTCTGTGCTCCCCTTTGTTGGAGCCTCTGGACAAGAACCGCCGCATGAGGCTACAGTACTTGAGCAGATGCCTAACCGAGAAGGCATGGTTTGGGCATGGCCCCTCGAGTAGTTTTTTTGAAGTGGTTCGGAGTGCCCTCTATGGGCTTTTGACCACCCTTGCGGTCAGCAGCGGCCATGAGCGAGTCCTCGCATCGTTGCTTCTGGTTTTTCCTTTTGGCAGAACGATTGGAGGCACCTTCGCTGGCACCCTTGTCCTGCCTTGCCTTTCCCTCGAGACGATCGAAGATCACTCCGACCGCCTCTTCTCCTAAGGCATGGCTGGTGGCGATATCCAAGAGTTCCTTGGTGGTTTGTGGACCCTTGTGTCCCAGCTTATGAACCAAAGACTCGCAGGTAGTCCTAAACAGGAAGGCTCCTATAATGTCGGTGTCGGTAATGTTAGGGAGCTCATTACACTGCCGGGAGAAGCACCGGATGTACCCACAGAGGGTCTCACCGGTCTTCTAATGGCAGTTCTTGATGTCCCATGGGTTCCTAGGGTGCTTGTATGTGCCTTGAAAGTTCCCCACAAATATCTCCATTAGATCCGCCCAACTCTGGATCACGTTGGACGGCAGGTGTTCCAACCACACTCGTACCAAGTCAGCTAAGAACAGTGGAAGATTGTGGATAATGAAGTCATCATTATCCGTACCCCTGGCTTGGCAGGCAAGCCGATAGTCTTCAAGCCATAATCCAAGGTTTGTTTCCCCAGAGTACTTCGAGATATTGGTTGGTGGCTAGTACCTTGGCGGGAAGGCAGCGTTGAGGATGTACCGGCCGAAGGCCTGAGGGCCCGAGAGGTCGGGGCTTGGGCTCCGGTCCTCGTCGCTGTCGTAGCGTCCAACGCGATGAGGTTGATAGCCGCGGTGGGCTCCTTCTCTCGGATCACCGCAGGTACATCTACGGACATCGAGGGTGCTGCGGGCATTGCGGTTGCGACCAAGATGCTGATGTATCGGGACCACGCACGCGCTGCCTACCGCCTTGTGGTGCCTGGTGGACTGACGCGTCCCTGGCGGGGTGCGCCAAGGGTGTGCGCTGGCTGGCCTCGAGCTCGCGTCATCGAGACAGCGAGCTCTCTGCCTGTTGCGCTACTGCATGCTCGAGCAGCATGCGAATCTCACTGTGGGCCTAATGATACTCGAGCGTCATGGCCTCTAGAAGGCCATGGAGCAAGGCCGTCGTGGTGGCGATGTTCTGGCTTGCCTAGGCGAAGTGAGGAAGGGTTTCATCATCGGCGATGATCCTTCGGTTTACATCACGGGCCATGGCGCATGCGCGGTCACCGTCTCCACGGCGCTCGATCTCCTGATCGAGCACCGTGCATTCCTGCACAAGCTAGAGTCATGCTTCCTCGGTCTCCTGCTATCCGGTTTTTAGCTGCTCCACCCCCATGCGAGGTGGGGCCACTGTCTCCCCTTCGATTTCATCGCTGAGGTTGCCCGCCGGGGTAGCCTCCTCCATGGGGATGCTTTCGATGTGTCTCTCAGGGGTACCCGTCATGAAGCATTCCCGGGAGGGGTGATGGCTCCCCTGCTAGAGTCAGAGCCAGAGGACGACCCCGGCTCCTCTGTGAGGAGGTTGTGGAGAGATTCCATGACGTGTTCGATCACCCCACAAACTCATTGTTCACGGATGGCAGGACCATGTGTCGTGCCACAAGGTGGCTAACAGTCGCCACAGCATTGCGGAGACTGAATGGAAGCGCTGTCGGGGCGCTCCATATGTGGTGTTCTAGAGAGAGGGACCCTCCTTGTAACACCATCGGTGTTACATTGTACTGTTTTGCCAAAACATCGCATGAGCATCATAACTGTGTGCATATGTGTACTACCCGCATTATAAAGCAATGTTCGGTCCTTGAAACATTTATATGAAACAAGAAAGCGAATGTTACGTTTCGTGTCACATAGCATTATTTATTATCCTAATCGAATTCTTGTTAAAACAAAAAGGCTATAGAACATTTTGTGAACGGCGATAAAACATGTGCGGTTGAGGACAAGGATAACTAGCTAGTACATCTCGTAGGTCGGATTTGGAATTCGACGCGAAATTGTTCGAATCGACGTCGTTCGCGTAAGTTAAAAACAGGTCGACGAAGCCACGTTTGGCAGTTTTTGTAGAGAAATCGGGTTAAGAAGTAACATGGTGTCGTGGCATGGGTTGGTAGTCTTATGTACCATCTTGTGTTTAAAAGAATTTGTTTGGCGTTTGGATCTTCGGAGAGAGTTTTGCGACCGTTTTAAAAACCGTGCACGTCACCTGTTTCAAACTATGCTGGGTTGGCCGTGGTAACCACTGTTGCCTCGGCTGCCTACCACCACACGCATGCGCACTACGGATGGGTCCTATCAGCTCTACCTCATCGTCACGTTGTGTGGTACTTGGTCGCGTTGCGCGTCGTCCATCGCCACCACACGGCACTGCTCCCGTTGACCATCCTCAGCTGCACGCATTAGACGGCCGCCTGCTCCACCATCACTTCAGTGTCGCGTTGCGTTTTGGTTTTCCTTGTCCAACACCATCTGTGGACGCAGGTCCGAGCTTCGTCGACTTGCGAGTTCTGCCGTGCGGACAGCCGCCTGGAGCACGCCTCGCTATTCCCGTCATCATGTGCGCGAGTACATTGCGTTGACGACCACGGCTGCGTTGAGCCATGCCACGCCAGAACCCCTATCCTCGCTATAGCCATGACCGGTGGGACCTCTTGCTTTCAATTCGCCGTGACCGTAGCGCTATAATCAAATTCGTCGCATCCTCGGCTCCCTAGATAGCCAGCAGCTCGATTGACACCACCTCGCCGATTGTAGCGCCTCACTGTGTTTCAATTTTGGAATCGCAGCTCCGCCTGCTCCATAAGAATGAGGTGACCCGTGCCGTCGTCCAGCCACTGAACCACAGCTTGCCATTTCAGTTCGCCGCACTGCTAGCCTATCCTCCAGCTGCTCATTGCACTGCCCACCTCATTCAAAGCTCCACCGCTGTTTTGCATCTTCTCCGCGGCCGGTGGAACCTCGCCTGAGCAGAGCAAGCAAGCGACCGGTGGTGCGTTACTGCTGTTATTAGCTTGTTGACATCACCATGATGTCACCCCTACGTCACACCCGTTTTATGGCCATTTTCGTGTAGGAAAACAATCCCGAATACCTTAGGAATACGCCTGCTCAGCTTGTGTCCGCGCAGCAGCCGCCTGGGCTAGCTTCCCGCGCTCGCCGCTTGCACCCATGGCCTACCCGCACCACGCGCTTGCAGGGCTACCGCCTGGGCCAGCGCCATGCCTCGTCGTGGGCCGGCCTGCCCGCACCGCGTTGGGCCGTGCCCGCGCGCCACGCGCTCGCGTCCGCCCGCTGCTGGGCCGCACTGCCGCGCCGGGCCACGCTGGCGCCTGCGCCTGCGCCGCCGCTTGCTGGGCTGAGCCGAACCGTGTGGGCCACGAGTTGGAGTTTGGTTTCTTCAATTTCCAGTAAATAAGAAATGTTTTAGTTATGGATTGAACTTCGATAAATCGTAGTAAATTGAGTAGTTGTCCAAAAATAGTGAGACTAGTTTTGTTAGGTTCACAAAAATACCATCTACTGGATAGTTCAGTTGGGTTACAGTTAGCTGTGGCGAGTATTGGGTGATAAATTCAAAACTAGAGAATGAATATTAGGTAGGTGAATAATTATAGAAATATTTGGGGGTAATTGGTGATAGCTATAGACCCAAAAGTTTTACAGTAGACTCGTTAGGTTATTGCGTACTTGCTGTAAATTTTGTAGTCTTAGAATGGGTTGTTAAATAGAGTAGATATTACCCTTGTTTATTTGTATATAGCGTAAATCAGCGCTAGGAGTAAAAATGCTGGTAGTGGCTATAATAATTATGAATGCCGTACTTTATACTTGTTGTCGATAGCAATAGATAATTTAGCACCATGGTCGATAGCACTAGCTTAGTAGTTAAATCGATGTACTTCTATTTTAAGAGCTGCTGTTGTTATATTATTAAACATTGCATCATCATTTCATGTAGATCACGAACTGGTAGACTTCATGCCCGTCAGCAAGCCAGAGTACGACGAGGTGATCGAGGAGTACGGGGAGGAGATCTTCACACAGGAGGAAGCCCAGGAGCCTGTTGGTGCTGACCCTGCTGACCCGGCGCCTGCCCAAGGCAATCCCCGGTGCATAACCCATATTTTTATGATCTCTAAATATATATATATATATATGATGTGCATTTAAGTTATATGCATTTTATAAAAACTACCTGCATAAATATACCTACCCATGAGTCCTACTAGTACAGGTCGAGTAGCTGCTATGCTCAGGATATCGGTAGCGTGAGTAACCTGACATTACTCGTAAATAGGTAATAAAATATGAACAATCATGATATAATGGTGGAAAGGAAAATGGTGACCGGGCAGGGATATGGATTAGGTACTGGTGGGTGTAAGGGGTTGTGTCCTACGACCAATAGGACATGACTTGGTTACACTTTTTTCCCTGTCCATGTCGATTAAGGACCGGTTGTTGCATATGACTCTAGACAAGTCACAGATTATTATCTCGAGCGCATACTTGGATATGGACGCAGGGAAGGCTTGCTGCTATCTTGTCACGGATCCGACTATTTCCAGATCGACTGATGGGGAGATGAGGTGGTGGAGGTCCTTGCACCACACTGAGTCCGGGACTCAGGAGTGGGGCCTTGAAGTCCAAGTTTGGATGGGGACCTAGACACCCGGGACAGGAGAGTGGTGGGTTAGTCCTGCTTATGCCTAGGGTACAAGCAGGGCGTGTGTTTTTGGGCACCCAGCTAGACACATTGATTCGTGAATCACCAGGCGATCCGGTACGGCTTGTCTGCAGTTTAGCACCGTAGTAAGAACTGAAAGTGGAAAAGGAGAAGAAACAAAAACTGATTGCTCAACCCTTGCTTGAAAGTAGAACATGTGCTTATATAGATTGGCTAGATGAAAACTTAATGCGGCTGATAATAATAATACATAAATAAGGACTCACTATTAGTATTGCTTTCTGCTAAAAAAACCAGCAACCCATAAAGCCTATCATATCCTTTGGAGTTGGTAAAGTATTCCCACTAGTCGGGTAAGTCTTGCGAGTACATTGTGTACTCAGAGTTTATTTACCCCTGTTGCAGATAATGCTTAAAGAGTACCATTGTGTGGAGGATCCTTCTGGTGGGCTCAGATGGAATCCTCGCCCCTACCGCTAGATGTTATTTTTAAATTCCACTGTTTATCATTCCGCACTCTGGTATTTGGTATTGTAACAATGTACCTTTTAAGAAACTATAATGTATGAAATGTACTTGTGTTGTAACTCGTTCTCATTATTGGATCCTTAGGAAAAATGTGGATCTTTCGGGTTCTCCCTTGGGGTGTGCTCGACGGACACCGCTCGCTGTAGATTGCTTTCGGGGTGCTTATTGTCTGGTGGAAGACGAGCTCCTCCGTAAGTATGCTATTTCGGGCGGTTCTGCCACACTCCTCTGGGAACCGCGCCATGTCGTTGTCATCGAAAAGGGTGAGGCGGCGCTGGTCCTCCCTGGACTGCTAGGGTCCAAGGGAGACACTGAGCTGGCGCTCAAGCCTCTCGTAGTTGAGGCCGATGGAGAGGAGAGATTGGATGGTGGCGTGAGCTAATGCCAACTCTCCTCCCACCGTGATGATAAAGTCTAGGTTCCCGAAACGCACGTGATCTCCTAGGACCCAGCTAATGCCGTGGCTAGCCATCCGTGGCCTGATGTTTAACATTGGAACGCGTAAAGGTCCCCTACCTGGCGCATCAACTATCGGTGTTTCGAATAAAAACACCAACTAGTAAATTTATATTTGTTGCGCGTTGGACTCGGATGGTGTGCTAAAAGACACAAGGGTTATACTGGTTCAGGCAAAATGTCCCTACGTCTAGTTTGCTGCTGCTTGTATTATTAGCACTGAAAGGTTCGTAGTAAGGGGTATAAACGGTTGAGAGAGGGATAGTGTGGTAGAACCGCCTAATCGAATGCCTCACAGGAGTGCTTGTCTTCCATTAGACACTAAGCACTCAAGGGGGAACACTAAATTACTCGGTTCCGTTGGGCACACCCCAGGGGAGAACCCGAAAATCCACATTTTTGCCATCAGGATCACAAATGAGATAATAAAGCTTACATCATTCTAAACCATTTCTTACATCACTTTTAATACAACATCAGAGTATAATATTTATTAATATGACAGCGGAATGAAATCATATTATCAGAGTTATAAACAATTTAATTGAACAGCGGAATATAAACATGTGATTAGAGTTACAGCAGAAATAAACCTCTATTAATGACATGATGAAGTGTTGATATATAAACTACGACAACAGATTATTAAACTTCCATTTATAAAAGCATTTGGTGAGAGTTATAAATAACAACTACGATCGCAGCGTAAAGGAAATCCTCGCTGAGCCCACCAGGAGGAATCCACACACAAAGGTCAGCTCTAGCAAAGCTATTTGGCTTGTGGGTTCATTGCATTTGCAGGAAGCATTACTAAATGTGCGTCCTTATATTCGATTTTTTATTAAAAGCCGCATTGGTTCATTAACTAACTATTCTATGTAAGCACATGTGCTACTTTCAAGCAGGTGGTAAGCAATCAGATTTCCTTTGTCCACCTTCCATCTTCTAGTTCTTACTACGATGCTAAACCGTAGACAAGCCGTACCGGATAGTCCGGCGATTCGCGAATCAATGCCCCCAGCTAGGTACCCCGAAAACACACGCCCCGCTTGTACCCCGGGCACAAGCAGGACCAACCCATCACTCTCCTGTCCCGGGTGTTTAGGTCCCCGTCCAAACTGGGACTCCTAGCCCCCGCCCCTGAGTCCCGGACTCAGTGCGGTGCAAGGACCTCCTCCACCAAAAACAAACCCTAACAGTCGGTCCGGAAAGAGCCGGATCCACGACAAGAGAGCAACAAGTCTTCCAAGCGCCCATACACAAGTATGTGCTCGGGATAATAAGTCTGTGACCTGCCTAGAGTCATATGCAATAATCGGTCCTTAACCGACCAGACAGGGAAAAACGGTGTAACCAAGCTATGACCCGCCTCCGCGGCGACACAACTTCTTACCCCCACCAATACCCAAACCATATCCCTGCTCGGTCACCATTTTTCCTTTCCACCATTTTATATTCCAAGTGACAATCATATAGTAACATATTTCCTATATCTCGCGAGTGACAGACAATCACTCGACTTCTACCGGAGTCCTATAGCATAGCAATCTACACGATCCTGTCATACTAGTACGACTCATAGGATAAAGATATATATGCAAGTGGGTTTCATTTAACACCTTAAAACTTAATGCACAATTATAATTTAAACTACAGAAAGGTAGGGGTTATGCACCGGGGCTTACCTGGGTAAGATATATTAAAAGTTAGTATCTGCATCTTTAGATCATCCACCATCAACTGGATAGAAGGCCCATTGCATCATCTACGGATTCCCAATCATCCTTCGATCGATCTGTTGATCTATCATCGTACCTATATGATATGCATGCGATGCAATGCAAAGATGTAATTAATCAACTAAAATCGTGACTCATAAAATACGACGTACGCCTCTCGAGTTAAAGGGCTAGTTCTAACGATGACCGTACTTAGCTACATATCCATGTTGTCGAACAAGGCATTATTTCCCCACAATTGTTTTTAGTTATACAAACCAACGTTGTTCCTTTATTCCTTCTATCTGATTTACTATATTCGGATTAGGACATCACTGCCTATCTAGCAACTAATTATTGCTAGAAATCCACTGTTGAATTTTTAGAGTTAACGCTATTACCAATTTACCATACCAATTCCTACAAGTTTACCTTTTCGTAATATTAATTATCTCTAATTAATTATATAGCTTCCTAAGAATATTATCCAACTATGTGAACAAAATATACTAGCAGGCATGGCAGGATTTTAGGAGCTCAACAAAACTGGTTTCGCTATTTATGTACTTCTATAACTCAAGATATGGCTCTGGTCAATTAAAAGCATTTCTAAAAACACTTTTAGTGACTAATTAACACAGGATACAAACCTTTATGGACCAGCATATTTTATAGATCTATCATGTAGAGCATCCCATAAAGAAGCTAACAAAACTAGTCTCACCATTTTCTGATTTTTATACCATTTTATATTGATTTTGCAATTTAACCTAGAAACCGATTTTTGAAAAACATTTCACAAAGGAAAGGGCCGGTGGCCACTACTGGCCCAGCAACGGCACGCCCAAGCGCTGCCCATGACCGGATAACCGGACAGGCCTGCAGGCGCTCGCGCGGCCTAGGCGGGGAAGCAGCAGCCCAGCCCAGCGTGACCACAACGCGGGTGGCCCAGCGCGCAGCAGCCAGCGCCAGGCAGGCCAATGGCCTACGCGCGGCGCGACGAGCAGGCCGGCCCAGCAGCGTGCTAGCGGCCCAGGCGGGGAAGCAGCAGCCCAGCCCAGCGCACAGTAGCCAGCGGCAGGTAGGCCAACGGCCGACGCACGGCGTGATGAGCAGGCCGGCCCACCCAGCCAGGGCCAGACAACAGCGGCAACGTTCTTGCGAAACGACCCCTACGTTTCTACTAAATCACGCCGCAGTACAATCAATACTATTCCAATGGCTCACGTATTCACAATAAAGACCTCGTATAAATTATTGTCTTGGACTTTCACCCAGCTCACCTTCAATTTGTCTTCTACATCCAGAGAAGTAGAGGAGGCTAGCCGCCGGTAGGGCGGCAGCGAGCGCGGCCCAGCGGGTTTGCTCGACCGGCGGCAAGGTAGCCCGACGGCGATGAGGAGGTGGCTTCGTGGCCTGCCTGCTGCCGAGCGCGCTCGCGAGTGGACACGGCTCGACCAGAGGTAGAGCACGGAGCTCTGGCCACGCGCGTCGTTGCACGAGACCGAGCGGCTCCGTGGTGAGGGCGACTGCGAGCAACGCGGGCCCATGCGCGCTTGCCAGGGGAACTGATGACGAGGATGCAGTGGTGGCACGGCCCAGTGGGACAGTACAGGGCACGGACGACGGAGACGCGGCATAGGAGAAGGCCGGCTCAGCGGAGTCGTGCGGGTCGTGGCTGGAGAGGCGGCTCGGGCGCGCGGGGTGCTCACGAAGGACGGCAGGGACGTTGCGGCTCGGCAGGCTGTGAGCGCCGGCGCACGGGGTGGCAGCGCCGATGCGAGTAGCAACAAGGCGAGGCGACACGGCTCTGGCTAGTGATACGACACATGGGCGCGGCAGTAGCGGACCAGCGGAGCTCTACGGAGGTCACGGGCACACGGGCGCAGGAACGCCCGGGCGCCGAACGCTGGGAAGGAAAAAGAAGAGAACGCCGGTGCTGCAGGGCACACGAGGCGAAGCAAAGTAGCCTCAGTGGGATGCGAAGACAGAGACGACAGCGGTTGCGGTATAGAAAAGGAAGAGGAAGGCGCTAGAGGCTCGGCGTGCACAAGAAGAACAAGTGCTGGAGAGGGAACAGCAGGACGTGGGCATGGCAGAGGCAAGGCAGAGCAGCGCGCTGGCCTCGGCGAGAGAAAGAAACAAACGAGTCAGCAATCATATGAGAGAGCAGAGCGGGAGCAGCAGCACGTGGGTCGGCCGATCAAATTCATTGCACTGCCACAACACAGTTGCTGGTGTAGAACCAGGTGCAGAACGACTACGAAGATGGGAGTAAAAAAAAGAATAGGCGCTAAAAGTTCTCACATCTGCTAGCTTTCTGTCACCTCCTTTCAATTTTCCTTATCAAATTCTAGTTTTCTTTCACCTAGTATATACGAGCAGTTCATCGTCCTGTTCACTTAAGCTTTTCAAAATAAACTCCTGAGCAAATATATATATATACACATCGTTCAACTTATTAACGGATTTTATCTTATTTATAAAAGTCGCTTTTCATGCTTAATCTAACAGAACATACCATTCGCTGGCATCGTCGTTTGACATTCCTAAATTATTTCTACGCACTGCGTATTTTAACTTGAGCATTTATTTAAGCCCTCAAAACTAAGTCACACATGATTCGCTTATCGTTTCACGTATGTTTTAAATAAATTTTCGAGAAACTCTTTTCGAAAGTTTTACTTAGGCCTAAATCGCGGCGCTAAAAAGGATCGTAACACCTAGGGTGTCACAACCAACCCCCCTTAAAAAGAATCTCGCCCCGAGATTCGAAGCTAGACCAAAAAGGGGAAACGCGATTACATTCGTAGATCAGGGATTACACGAAAGATTACACGACTTCGAATACTAAACCACACGGGGATATAGGGATACATGGTTAAGAGCAACTTGATACAACCAAGACCTACTCCCAAAGTCGGGATAGATGAGGGCAATAGAGAAATAGCAGGAAGATGATTATCCAAAACATGGCGTAGCACCAACAGATCCAGAAACAGTTGACTGAGAAGTAAAACATCGTGAACTCTAAGATTGACTACCCAAAAATGGGGACTTGAACTTCTTCGACAAATTGGATCCTTCCTTCTTCTTAGATCACCCTATCACCTCAGACAGACGAACCTAGCTTCACAACATCGACTGGATTTCATAGTTCTGCTCCAAAGGAGAGGGGAAATGGGGATGAAGGAGAAAAGCAAGGACCAAGGGTTACTTATAGTGGAGAATGGAGGTGGGGAGCAACACAGCGGAGTGGAGATAAGATTGGACATGTTGCGCTCCCTGCGTGAGCGATGGAGGGGGGGGGGAATAAAGGAGAGGAGAGGGGGTCCGCTCGACGAGGCAGGCGTGCGGGTGACCATGTTCGCAAAAGAAGAAAAGAGGTAGGGGAAGGGGGGGTCTATTACGAGGGACAAGGCGTGAGAGTCGAGAGCCGACCAGATGCTGGGGAAAAGGAGCAACACACAGTGCACAAAGACGGCGAGCACTACATGATGCCGCGATCACGCGAAAACGTGACGATAATGGACCCGACACCGACGGCATTCGCAGGGCACGTAGCGAAATGACCCAACATGCGTAGCGGTCAACTAAGCACAGGGCTTTGGGCAAGACGTCCACTCAGACTTTTACGACTATCCACGGCTAACCTTTCGTTACTACTCTTCTTTTGCTTTCCTTCCTTGACCACATCCGTCTTTTCTGTAAACCCAGATCATGTCATACTTTCTTTCTCCAAACCATCTCCTCTTGGTTACTAGAGAGAACACCTCTGCATCAACCCGTTGTGGATTTCCCGTTTGAACACCTAAACATTTCCAAGGAGAAAAATTTTAAAACAAAACAGTACAGCGGTGTAACTTGGTAAAGGTACTTAGTTAACAACCTCGATACCAGCGCATGCCGAGCAGCGTCACAGGTGGCAGCTGTTCCACAGGGACCCTCGGTGTCGTCGCGGCACCATAAGCTATTAACCAGGCAACTATTACCAACTTACACGCCATGAAGGCGGTGGGGTCATAGACCACAAAATAAGGGAAATATTGCAAGGGACAAATTCAAACAACAAAAGTTCCCTTCACAACAAGGGACAAGGAATTCAAATCCAATGGCGGATTTGTTTTTTTAAGAGATTCAAGTGTTCTACTGGGACATCCACAATTAGTCGATACAGTGTCCAAATTTATCCAATCACGGCTAATCTGCTGGCATCCGAATGTCAACTTCCCTTGTAACCCACTTGATATCACCCATGAAACTCTTAAGCACACCTAACGAACTTAAGGTAGATGAACACAATAAACACAGCAAATAAATAAAATGCATGTTCCAACGGTCTTATACGGGTACAACGTACAGGCATTCAGGCTCACATTCACGGCATAGCATTCACCTACGGTCGAATGAGCTCAACACTGTGGACGACAACAACGGCAAGAGTACAATATAGGGGGACAGCAACGAAAAACACTACTACTACAGGTACAGCATCCCAAGGCAACTAGTCTACATCCTCACAGGACAACGGCTGAGCAAGAGGAATCAAGGGTTCTTCTTCTGACACTTCCGAGGGTGGAGGTGCTGGCGGTGTTGCAACACCGATTCTTCTTCTCTCGGGAGGGTGGATGGGGATCCCTTCCAAAATCGGGACATCCTACCTTTCAGCAGCCAGCGTCCTCCGCTCGGCCCTGGCGACAAGATAGGCCACCCGCAGCTGATGAACATGCCGATCTTTGGCCTCCTTTAGAACTTCCTCCATGGCAGCCTCTCAGCTCTCAGCAGCTACAACACTAGCATGTGCTTCGGCGAGTTGCACCTGAAGCATCCGGTTGAAGATCTCAGCTTCCTCGACGCGCCAAAGGCATGCCCTCAGCTCCAAGGCTTGACGGTCGTACTGCTCATCTAGAGCGAGCAGGTATGTGGTCAAGTGCACCATGGTGGGACTGTCCTCTTGCACATCTCGTCCTTGCAAAGCCTCCATGTGGGCCCTCCATGCCCGTCGATTCTTGTCCAAAGGAGGAAAGAACTGCATGGGGGTATGGGCAATGGGCTCCTCATAGATCTAGCAGAGGTACCGCAAGGCTTTGCGGGCCACAACCTGGTAGGTGTCGATGAAGCAAAATCCGATTGCGGTCACACTCTAGGCTTCAGTGAGGTCGGGGAACTCTTCACTCTTCCTGATGTAGATGGTAACCTCACACCGCTTGGTGCTATGTTCCTCATACTCCCGGCCCTTGTACTCGAGGCGATCATTGACTCGAGCTTTTGCAGGGTGGCATGCAGGATTCTGGGAAAACCCTCAACGTTCAGGCAGTAGGTACTAACCCAGGCTCCTGCCATCTTTGGCGATGGTTGCAAAGAAGGCTAAGCAAAAAGCTGGCTCAAGGAAAAGCTAAGCGAGCTAAGGTGCGCCAAGTGGTGGTACCAATGGCTAAGCTAGGTTCTGCTTATAAAGGCGGAGCGTTCAGTGGTCCTGGCATGGTTCACTAGGGTTCCCGCGCGAGATCACTATGGCGGATCAACCAAATTCCATGAGTTCAAGGCGAGCGACGTGCGATGCCATTACTGACTAGTACGACTGCAGGGCAAGGGTCCGACAAGAGCGCAGAAAGGGGTACGAAGAGATGTGGGTCGTGACCGGCGCGAACCACGGCAAACGCGAAACACAAAGCCATAGTGTAGACCTACTCTAGAACAGGAACAAATTCGTCATGCACAATACGACACGCGCGACACCTATGAATGGCGTATCTACCAGCAATACGAGCGCTACAATGCACAAACAGGATATGCATGAATGCACGTCCTATACGTCCTTGCACTGTTGCCACATATAGGGCAACCGTTCTCAGAGTTTTGGCACATCATTCTCTCCCTGTAACTAGCCGATACTATCAGAGTATGCTCGAGTCAGTGTACCTATAGAAACTTGATTAAGTCTACCTAAGTCAGAAGAGTGCCATCTATCCTAGATACATAACTATAGTAATAGGGCTACTTATATAACTTCGCATATAAACGTCCTAACTTTTTGCAACAATGGGTTGTCAAATTTTTGTTTAGAAAAGGTTTTCGAAACTTTATTTTCTCAGTTATGCTCTGATACCACCTGTGGTAGAACCGCCTAATCGAATGCCTCACAGAAGTGCTTGTCTTCCATTAGACACTAAGCACTCAAGGGGGAACACTAAATTACTCGGTTCCGTTGGGCACACCCCAGGGGAGAACCCGAAAATCCACATTTTTGCCATCAGGATCACAAATGAGATAATAAAGCTTACATCATTCTAAACCATTTCTTACATCACTTTTAATACAACATCAGAGTATAATATTTATTAATATGACAGCGGAATGAAATCATATTATCAGAGTTATAAACAATTTAATTGAACAGCGGAATATAAACATGTGATTAGAGTTACAGCAGAAATAAACCTCTATTAATGACATGATGAAGTGTTGATATATAAACTACGACAACAGATTATTAAACTTCCATTTATAAAAGCATTTGGTGAGAGTTATAAATAACAACTACGATCGCAGCGTAAAGGAAATCCTCGCTGAGCCCACCAGGAGGAATCCACACACAAAGGTCAGCTCTAGCATCCACCTGTCACCTGCAACAGGGGGAATAAAACCCTGAGTACTCAATTGTACTCAGCAAGACTTACCCGATAGGAGAAAAGAAAAGACTCCAAGGATATGCAAAGCTATTTGGCTTGTGGGTTCATTGCATTTGCAGGAAGCATTACTAAACGTGCATCCTTATATTCAATTTTTTTATTAAAAGCCGCATTGGTTCATTAACTAACTATTCTATGTAAGCACATGTGCTACTTTCAAGCAGGTGGTAAGCAATCAGATTTCCTTTGTCCACCTTCCATCTTTTAGTTCTTACTACGATGCTAAACCGTAGACAAGCCGTACCGGATAGTCCGGTGATTCGCGAATCAATGCCCCCAGCTAGGTACCCCGAAAACACACGCCCCGCTTGTACCCTGGGCACAAGCAGGACCAACCCATCACTCTCCTGTCCCGGGTGTTTAGGTCCCCGTCCAAACTGGGACTCCAAGCCCCCGCCCCTGAGTCCCGGACTCAGTGCGGTGCAAGGACCTCCTCCACCAAAAACAAACCCTAACAGTTGGTCTGGAAAGAGCCAAATCCGCGACAAGAGAGCAACAAGTCTTCCAAGCGCCCATACACAAGTATGTGCTCGGGATAATAAGTCTGTGACCTACCTAGAGTCATATGCAACGATCGGTCCTTAACCGACCAGACAGGGAAAAACGGTGTAACCAAGCTATGACCCGCCTCCGTGGCGACACAACTTCTTACCCCCCACCAATACCTAAACCATATCCCTGCCCGGTCACCATTTTTCCTTTCCACCATTTTATATTCCAAGTGACAATCATATAGTAACATATTTCCTATATCTCACGAGTGACAGGCAATCACTCGGCTTCTACCGGAGTCCTATAGCATAGCAATCTACACGATCCTGTCATACTAGTAAGACTCATAGGATAAAGATATATATGCAAGTGGGTTTCATTCAACACCTTAAAACTTAATGCACAGTTATAATTTAAACTGCAGAAAGGTAGGGGTTATGCACCGGGGCTTACCTGGGTAAGATATATTAAAAATTAGTATCTGCATCTTTAGATCATCCACCATCAACTGGATAGAAGGCCCATTGCATCATCTTCAGATTCCCAATCATCCTTTGATCGATCCGTTGATCCATCATCGTACCTATATGATATGCATGCGATGCAATGCAAAGATGTAATTAATCAACTGAAATCGTGACTCATAAAATACGACGTACGCCTCTCGAGTTAACGGGCTAGTTCTAACGATGACCGTACTTAGCTACATATCCATGTTGTCGAACAAGGCATTATTTCCCCACAATTGTTTTTAGTTATACAAACCAACGTTGTTCCTTTATTCCTTCTATCTGATTTACTATATTCGGATTAGGACATCATTGCCTATCTAGCAACTAATTATTGCTAGAAATCCACTGTTGAATTTTTAGAGTTAACGCTATTACCAATTTACCATACCAATTCCTACAAGTTTACCTTTTCGTAATATTAATTATCTCTAATTAATTATATAGCTTCCTAAGAATATTATCCAACTACGTGAACAAAATATACTAGCAGGCAGGGCAGGATTTTAGGAGCTCAACAAAACTGGTTTCGCTATTTATGTACTTCTATGACTCAAGATATGGCTCTGGTCAATTAAAAGCATTTCTAAAAACACTTTTAGTGACTAATTAACACAGCATACAAACCTTTATGGACCAGCATATTTATAGATCTATCATGTAGAGCATCCCATAAAGAAGCTAACAAAACTAGTCTCACCATTTTCTGATTTTTATACCATTTTATATTGATTTTGCAATTTAACCTAGAAACGATTTTTGAAAAACATTTCACAAAGGAAAGGGCCGGTGGCCACTACTGGCCCAGCAACGGCACGCCCAAGCGCTGCCCATGACCGGATAACCGGACAGGCCTGCAGGCGCTCGCGTGGCCCAGGCGGGGAAGCAGCAGCCCAGCCCAGCGTGACCACAACGCGGGTGGCCCAGCGCGCAGCAGCCAGCGCCAGGCAGGCCAATGGCCTACGCGTGGCGCGACGAGCAGGCCGGCCCAGCAGCGTGCTGGCGACCCAGGCGGGGAAGCAGCAGCCCAGCCCAGCGCGCAGCAGCCAGCGGCAGGCAGGCCAACGGCCCACGCGCGGCGCGATGAGCAGGCCGGCCCACCCAGCCAGGGCCAGACAACAGCGGCGGCGTTCTTGCGAAACGACCCCTACGCTTCTACTAAATCACGCCGCAGTACAATCAATACTATTCCAATGGCTCACGTATTCGCAGTAAAGACCTCGTATAAATTATTGTCTTGGACTTTCACCCAGCTCACCTTCAATTTGTCATCTACAGCCAGAGGAGCAGAGGAGGCTAGCCGCCGGCAGGGCGGCAGCGAGCGTGGCCCAGCGGGTTTGCTCGACCGGCGGCAAGGTAGCCCGACGGCGATGAGGAGGTGGCTTCACGGCCTGCCCGCTGCCGAGCGCGCTCATGAGTGGACACGGCTCGGCCAGAGGTAGAGCACGGAGCTCTGGCCACGCGCGTCGTCGCACGAGACCGAGCGGCTCCACGGTGAGGGCGACTATGAGCAACGCGGGCCCATACGCGCTTGCCAGGGGAACTGACGACGAGGATGCAGTGGTGTTACGGCCTAGTGGGACGCTACAGGGCACGGACGACGGAGACGCGGCGCAGGTGAAGGCCGGCTCGGCGGAGTCATGCGGGTCGTGGCTGGAGAGGCGGCTCGGGCGCGTGGGGTGCTCACGAAGGACGGCAGGGACGCTGCGGCTCGGCAGGCTACGAGCGCCGGCGCACGGGATGGCAGCGCCGATGCGAGTAGCAACGAGGCGAGGCGACACGGCTCTGGCTGGTGATGCGGCACACGGGCGCGGCAGCAGCGGACCGGCAGAGCTCTACGGAGCTCACGGGCACACGGGCGCGGGAACGCCCGGGCGCCGAACGCTGGGAAGGAAAAAGAAGAGAACGCCGGTGCTGCAGGGCACACGAGGCGAAGCGAAGTAGCCTCAGTGGGACGCGAAGACAGCGGTTGCGGTATAGAAAAGGAAGAGGAAGGCGTTGGAGGCTCGGCGTGCACAAGAAGAACAAGTGCCGGAGAGGGAACAGCAGGACGTGGGCATGGCAGAGGCAAGGCAGAGCAGCGCGCTGGCCTCGGCGAGAGAAAGAAACAAACGAGTCAGCAATCATATGAGAGAGCAGAGCGGGAGCAGCAGCACGTGGGTCGGCCGATCAAATTCATTGCACTGCCACAGCACAGTTGCTGGTGTAGAACCAGGTGCAGAACGACTGCGAAGCTGGGAGTAAAAAAAAGAATAGGCGCTAAAAGTTCTCACATCTGCTAGCTTTCTGTCACCTCCTTTCAATTTTCCTTATCAAATTCTAGTTTTCTTTCACCTAGTATATACGAGCAGTTCATCGTCCTGTTCACTTAAGCTTTTCAAAATAAACTCCTGAGCATATATATATATACACACACACATCGTTCAACTTATTAATGGATTTTATCTTATTTATAAAAGTTGCTTTTCATGCTTAATCTAACAGAACATACCGTTCGCTGGCATCATCGTTTGACATTCCTAAATTATTTCTACGCATTGCGTATTTTAACTTCAGCGTTTATTTAAGCCCTCGAAACTAAGTCACACATGATTCGCTTATCGTTTCACGTATGTTTTAAATAAATTTTCGAGAAACTCTTTTCGAAAGTTTTACTTAGGCCTAAATCGCTGCGCTAAAAAGGATCGTAACACCCGGGGTGTCACAAATAGGTCCCGAGTCTCTGATGAAAAAGTTGAATGAGTACTGAGAGCTCGGTTGCTGCTCAGCTATGTGTAATGTGTGTGGAATCGATCCTCCTTTTTAGTGGGGTGTCCTGCCCTCCCTTTTATAGATCATGGGGGAGCAGGGATTACAGATGGAAGAAAGCGGAAAAATCTGAGGTAGAGAAGGTCCTTCGAAGGTGCGGGGTCTTCCTTTTCCCTTGAGCATGCCCTGCTGACATGGCAGACGGTGATAGGGATAGCACGTTTGCTAATCCAGATAGAGCCGTGCTCTGGCTTCGTTCAGCAAGTGGTCACTTCCCATCCTACTTTGGCGGACGGTGTGGCGTGCCAGGGTGCTGAGCCGTGACCCTACGGTGAGCAGATGGGGAAGTGACCAAACGTCCGTTACCGTAGATGATGTGAGTTCCCTCCTGGATTATAGTGGTTGTCGTATGCTTATGTCAGGATCTGCGTCCGAGGGTTGATGGCGACGCCTACAACACTGTAAGACAAAAGTCAGCGCCTCCAACACTGTTCGGGTTCTATCATGCCTGAAAGGGCTTAAAGCGTCTGTCCCGTCATATCCTAACGGTACTTGCCCGCAGGCGTGCAGGGTATGGTCCTCGGTACTGCGGTTGACTTGAGTGTCCTGTCTTACCATGTGCTCGTCATTATGAAGGAGCATGGTGCAGACGTCGGGCAAGGCTGAGCCAGCCCCGGGACGTCAGGCGAGACGGAGCCTGCCCTTGGAAGTCGGGCGAGACGGAGCCTGCTCTCCGACGTTGGACGAGGCGGAGCCTGCCCCCGGTCGTTAGGCGAGGCAGAGTCCAGCCCTCGGGGGTCGAGCGAGGCAGAGCCTGTCCCTGGTCATTGGGTGAGGCGGAGCCAGCCCTCAGACGTTGGGCGAGGCAGAACCAGTCCTCGGACATCGGGCGAGGCGGAGCCTGCCCTCGGACGCCGGGCGAGGCGGAGTCTGCCCCCAAATGTCGGGCGAGGCGGAGTCCAGCCCTCGGGGGTCGGGCGAGGCGGAGCCAACCCTCAGGGCCCCGACGAGGCGCAGCCAACCTTCGGTCGTATGAGCAAGAAGTGTAGTCACGTTCTTGTCTGTTCGAAAGCATCAACGTTTGATGGTTATTAGCTCCACCTCTTTAAGTACCTTAGTATTTGGTCCCCAACAACATTACTCTAAGGGTCCGTTTGCATCCTTGGAATTGAATTCATTCTAATAATTATAATTTCGATATAGATTAATTAAGCTAATATAGTTATCTATGGAATATATCTGTATATTTATTGTTAGGCATACAATGGCCATACTTATATGTTGCATTTCTATTGTAGAGAAGTGAGTTGAAGAGTGTGCTATAAGTTGGAGAGTAGAAATATAGCATAGTGATCTATAGAATTTATTTCTATCTCGCACCCTAGGATTTGAGATAGACTTATTTATGAGCTTAGGAAAGTTATGGAATGTCAAATTCCAAGCTAAATAGCCTAATCCATTAAGTAGATTTTAATTCCTTCAAGACGAAGAGATCCAAACAGCCCTAAATGAAAGAGGTTATATATTTTGAAATTATTTTCATTATTTAGACATACCAATCTTATGTTGCCAAATTCTAATAAAAAGAATGAAGAACTTGAACATAGGTGGAGAAGTCCCTGGCAACTCTGGTTTTTAGGACGTTTTTGCTAAGCTGCATTAAAAATATTTTTTAGACCTTGTTTGGATGTCCATATATTCGCATCGCTCTACATGTGTTACAAGTGGATTAGAGTCACTGACTTCCACTTCGATCTACGTTAACACATGTGGATTCAGGTAAGTACATGAGCCTAAATAAGGCCGGAGAAGTAATGTTTTTTCTTGAAAAAAAGGGTCCGTATCACCGTATGGCGGGGTGGTTGCTGCCGAATGCAGAGTTCTTTTTTTATGTGTGTGTGTTGGGGGGTGGGGGGGGGGGGGGGGGGGGGGTGTTGAGTGTGAGGGTGGGGGGTGTAGAGCGGTGGAAATCTTTTGGCGCTATCATTAAAAGCGGTGAAGGGGGGCTGGGCCGGTCGCCATCCTCCTCCTCCTCCGGGGTCCTCCCCGTCCGGAACCGGATCCTGTTAACCCTACCTACACCCTGCGATTAGTTGCGTGCTTTGTTGGCCTCCCATCTGTTCATTGCACTTGATGACCTCTGAACACCGGTACTACTCATTGGCGAGAGCCCGGCAAAGCGAAGCATTGATCAGAAACGACGTGCCATAGGTGGCTTGCACACTCATTCCGATCGATCGATCGAGCGCAGCATGCACGGTGGTGTGGAGCAGAGCGAGCACACCGAATTATTTGATTTGATTGGATGATTGGGCTCCATAATAACTTCGTTACAAAAGTGCTCAAGTCATAAAGCAAGCGGAGATGGTTGTTTTTTTAGTGTACACGTATATGCCATTACCTTGGGTAAAGGGAGCTTATATATATCTTGTGCGTGACATTTTAAACGTAGCTAGTGCCACAACCACATGTGTGTGTAAATATATAACCAAAACAAAAGAATTGATGCTTGCTTTTATTAAGGGAGGAAGAAAAGGGGTATTTATGTTCTGAAGATGTTGGCTCAACTACATATATACTCCGACGATCCTGCGTACTGGGCTTTTGCACGCGTGATATATCGCCATGTTCGTTTAGGCTTGTTTGGCTGATAAGCCATGGCTAAAAGTATTGTTGGCTGATCTGGTGTGAGAGAAAAATACTGTTCGTTGGCTGAAAAAATACGGCCTATAAATAAACAAGCCCAAACAAACGGGGTGTATATTCTGTTGCCAAAATCATGGGTTCCAACGCGATTTTAACCGCTGAATTACTTCGCCAGGACATTGTTATAAGCAAAACTGTAGTAGTACGTATCACCTGTAACATGAGTGAGTACCCCGCAAAGATTCCGCGCCACCCGTTGTTTGACGGGAAATAAAATGGGCATACACGTAAAGACTCGGCAGTGACGACGAACAAAGCGGCGATAACATTCGTTCCATCAACATTACCGTCACCTGATGCAATTAATGAGAAGCACATGGGAGGGCCGTCATGTTTGTTTAGGCGCGCGTGACCTCACATCAGCTCCAGCGCGCGTGTCAAATCGCAGGCACGCGACGCGCGTCCGTCATTTCATTTCATGTACAGGGCACCCGCACGCGCTCGTGAGACCCGGGCGCCCGACGTGTCGACGACGACGCAGCATCGATCGGTGTCGTCGTCGCCGGTGACAGACCGATCGACGACGTGGATCGGTCCGACTGCTGCATCCGTCGCGTCCGCCCGTCACCCATGCGCACAAACGTTTTGCTTGTCAGTCGCTGTCCACTTGCATCGTGCTATTGGTCATGCATGGGGCGTGTTTGGATGCCGTCCTAGACTTACCTGCCAGGCAAGCGATCGTAGCTCAGGCGATCGAAATCGAACGCTTGGAGCGCTGCCTGGCGTTTGCCTGGGAGGCAGCAGCCATGCCTAACTGTTGATCGATGGACGACAACTCTCCAGGCTCCGATCGATCCGCGCTTGTGTTGGCAGTGCAACCCACCACCTGCAATTGCAAATTTAAAGCGTTTCAATAAATGCATCATGATTCCAACTCAAGTACCGTAACCCGCAACGCCAGCGGGCAAATGATTCGATCTCAGGGTGCCACGTCACTGGCCACGCCGGACCGTGCCGTGGGCCGCGACGCCACCTCGGCCGTTGGGTTCATCGATCGACAACATGATCTGACTTTCTGCTTTGAGCCTCTGAGCCCACGTGGTGTACGTAGGTCGCCGTGGTGTCCACGCTCGCTCGCCAATCGGATGGATCAGTGTGCGTGGATCATTTTAGGTATCAAGTGTTTATTAAGGTGTGCATGCGGCTATGCATGGTTAAAGCATATGCCTGTGTCGCTCTCGGTAGACACTTGGTTGCGGGGCAAAAAAGGGTAATGGTTGTCGAATTATAATATAATAACATATATATAGTAGTATAGGACCTTAATCTAAAAAATATATAGTAGTAGGAGTACTAGAGAAAAGACGCTAGGTAAGGTGCTTGACATTCCTTAGGTAATTAAGGTGGAGGTATATTATACTTAGTGAGTGCAAGTGCACTCTAAAAAAAATCTGATTTTAGCTAAAAATCCACCATATACGCACTCACATGATACATGCATACGCACCTACAAAATTAAGTGTATCCTCTCAATTTGCCCTAACTTGGTCACTTGAGTTGAGGTGCTCTAAACACTCTATATTTGTTTCATTCATGCACGAGGAACTACATGATACATGCTTATGCAGGGGGTGCTTCATGTGTGGGAAAAAGTATGCTTTATACCGCCTAAACAAGCTACTTTCGTCGTGTTCTGCGGAACTACTTCAGCGGTACCTTTCAGCGAACGAATAGCGTTTTTCTCTCCCAACAAATCAGCATCACTAGCAGCACAAACCAAATTTCAGCGAAACGAACAGGGCCAGTCCGCTTGACCCACTGGCTGAGTAAACAATGGGACTCAATTTACTCCTTTGACTCTTTCATTCGAATAGGTCTAATCTGCCGAGATTGGGAACCAATAATAAACAGTACGGAAAATCCAAATAAAACAAGCCAATGTGTCACATCCTGTGGTACAATACAACCTACACACATCCATACCGGCACGCAACTACGATGTCCGGACTCCGAATTCCGGAATACTACAGCGGAATTCGGCATGCAGGTAGCCCACACGGCACTGCCATTGGCCACCCGCGCCCGCCAGTACTGCCGTCCACTGCTTTGCATTGGAATTTTTTCTACCAGCGCCCAGCGGCTCTTTCACCTTTTGCCGGACGTCCAATCGCCAATTACTGGCCCGTAGCCGTAGTAGCTGCCGTAACGGTTTCTTTATCTTTTCTCATCTCACAGGAACGAACGTTGGAGGCTTGGAGCCATGCTGTTGCATTCCTGTGTGTTGGGGTTCCCAACAGCTACCGTTCAAGAGCGAGCAGTCAGCAGCGCCGTGGGTAACCTGGCCTGGTCCTTTGTTTCACTGCTCACTTGCTCAGTCAGTGCTGACCACACCCGCTGTACACGATGCGTATGCCGTCTTGTTGATTTAAAGTTTGCTGTGCAGCATGACGTGGATGCCCTCATCTCCAGTTCATTCCCCACATGATGTTGACGCACTGTATGTACTAGGAGTACTATACGATTATCGCCGGGTCAAATCGCTTTTACTGTGTGCGTGACAGAGCATATGCAGACGCAGGCGGTTACAGTACATAGGTAAGCAGCCGATTGACAAACACCGAACACACACAAACCGGTCGGCCTGGCACTCTGGCAGCCTGGTTTGTTTCTCTCAAAGGTCAAACCATTCATGCATGCCACTGTGCCGGGGTCTCTCAGGTCGTTTTCCTGCACGGCACGGACCACGGTTGGCGTCTTGGCGATCGGCCGTATCCCGCGCTACGGGATACTGATTAATTACCGAGTGTGATAAACACTCGGTAAATATGGATAAACACTCGGTAAATTTTTTACCGAGTGCCACACTCGGTAAACATGACTCGGTAAACAACGACTCGGTAAAGTTAGTTTACCGAGTGTCAACTAACGGGGCACTCGGAGAATAAATTTTACCGAGTGCTACGCCGGCACTCGGTAAACAACTACGACGTGACGGTCGTCAGTCCCCAAGCTTGCCGTTAACGGCGTCGTTTACCGAGTGTTAGACATAGCACTCGGTAAACAGATAACCATTTTCATGATTAAAACAATTCCGCAAATATTTTTTTCCTAATATAGTTTACCGAGTGTACCGGTAACACTCGGTAAACATGTAACTCATTTACCGAGTGTTCCACTCGGTAAAAAATGGCACATATATCCGAGTGGGGTCGTGGCACTCGGTAAAAAATGGCACACTCGGCAAAATTAACAGAATCAGAACCAATTTGGTTCTGTTCTCTGTTTTACCGAGTGTAACACTCGGTAAACATCACCATTACCGAGTGTTACACTCGGTAAAACTTGTCCACAGTATTTTTTTTTGTTTGTTTCAGTGCATATCCAGCCACAATTAACAACAATTATAACAGAATATCACAGTTACCAACAGATAGACAATATATATCACATATATGTCCACAAATGTCACATCCACTCATTATAACCAACATATAGCTAAGTTCAACATACAAACAAGTGAAACATGGTCCTGTCACATGGTCGGAGCCCTATCGAGAAACGGAGACAAGTCCAAGTCTTGATCGTTGTTCGATCCAGCTGTAGAAGGTCCCTGGAATGAGGGAGCAAAAGAAAATAAACATATTTGTCAATTAATCATAAGGTAGTATGCCAAATTCAAATATTCCTTCGAAAGACCAGTTAACAGTGACATCAATATATAGGCATATAATAGATAACACATATCAAGTTAGTTGCTGTTTAGTTCTCCTCTATGTGCAAGATATCGTCACACATGGTCGAGTAGACTGAACATTAATTGGGCAAACACCTATGTACTCATGTAGAACCTAACATGATGCCTTTCAAGGTCTGAACAATATTACTAATAATCTAACTTATACATGTATGTATCCTACTCTCTTCTAGGTTCTAACATGATAGTGTTGACTGTAGCACAATCTGAACTGAAAAAGCCTTTCAAGATGAAGAGTGACTCACAGGAGTGCCGTCGCGCGGAGGTGGAGGCACCAACGGTATCATCGGCGGCGGCGGAGGCGGTGGAGGCTGGCCCATGCTCTGAGAAAAGCTGGCCATGTACTCGTACTAGGCCTTCTGCGACTGCTGGAAGGCCTCAAGCTGGGCCTGCACTCGCGCCCTCTCCTGTGCCAACTCGGCCTGGTGCGATAGCTGGAGGGCCTGAAACTGGCTCTGTGAGGCCTGCTGTGACTCCTGCAGGGCTTCAATCTGGGCCTACAATTATTTATCACATAGTTAGAATGCAAATAAAGAACGGGTAGAAAATGAATGGACAACGAATGCAACAGAACTAACCTGGAGTGCTACCACCTGGGGCTGTGAGCGTGGGCGTATGGCCGGGCTCGAACTCGTGCTCCGGGCTCTAATCTGGGCGAGTGTCTGAGTGTTGGCCGTGTCTATGGTGCTGTTGCCCATATAGTACCTCCCGTGTGGCTCTAAAGCTCATGTTATGTTGACCCTCTAATTTGGTTATAGTATTATACTTTCCTCAAATTGAACACTTGACTTGAGTCCCGCAATAGGAAGAATCATATTTGATAGAAAAAGGAACAAAGTGACCTAAACTTAGTTACTATCCTTACTACAAGCAACTTTGGGATTCGATGAGCTTCCTATTTTCATTTTTCTTCTTTTCTTGTTTGTAGACATTTTCATGGTATAATTCTATAAGTACACTCTATAATGATCTAGTGAAGTTAGTTTTGTTGATTATATCCTCATTAATTGGACTTGACTTACTTCCTCCGTCTTGAAAAGAATGCAATTCTAGTATAATACCGAGTCAAACTATTTTGGTTTGACCAACTCTATACACAAAAGTACGAATATATTTTTTTATACCAAATAAGTGTCATTAGATTCGTCATGTAATATATTTTCATGGTATACCTATTTGGTGTCATTAATATTGACACTATTTTCTATAAACTTGGTCAACTTTAGATACGGGTTTTCTTAATATGGAGCGTTTTGGGGAGTATGCTCTGCCCTGCTTTGTACTTTCTCCCTTGGCTTAATGAAATGACATGCAACTCTCCTGCATTGTTCTAGAAACCCCCCCTATAATTGCATCCTTTTTAGGACGTAGGTAGTATGTACCACAGTACCAACCTAGCTATGGCTCGGTTCAGAAAACATATATGTAGAATAACTAGAAAATACGTTATCCCTCTAATTCGCACTTTGTATTATCAAACTTATCACCAATTGAAATCTTGAGTCAAATATATCTTTGTAGTTTCATGATGGGAAGAATCAAATTTATTGAAAAATATCAGAGTGATATGAGCTAACTTACAAACTATCCTTATTGGCTACAAGAAACTTAGGGTTCTATGAACTTCCTCGTTTAAGTTTTCTTGTCTGTAGACATTTGCATTGGAAGCCGGTTGTTGCTGTTTCAGGTAATTTTTGACTGATGCTTTAATTATGTGTTTTCAGGCTGTACCCAATGTGGCATCCAAGCTAATTGAGTTCCAAGATGTTGTGCGGAGTGCTTCGGATAGAATCAAAGCAATGGGCCAAGTTTTATCAAAAGCAAGGGATCTATTGTACGATTGCAAGGAAATTACCGAGCGTTTGAGAGCAATGCTTCAGTCAGCAGATGAGCAGGTCCGGAGCTTGGAGGGGAGGAGGCGGCCGCGGCGACGGCAGTCCCGCGGTGGCGGCGGGTGACCGCCCTCCCCCGGTGGCGGCGGCTGTGGGGGACCGCCCGGTGGCGGCGGTGGTGGAGGGGAGAGAGTGCTCGCCGCCGCCGTTGCTGCTGGGGCCCACCCCACCCCACCTCGCTGGAACGGGAGCGAAGGAGGGAGCACGGGGCGGCGTCGGCGGAGGGGATCGTCGTCCGGTGCGCCGGTGCCGCTGTCTCTCTCTCCGTCTCTCTCTCTCTCTCCGTCTCTCCGGTGGCGGCGGCTGTGGGGGACCGCCCGGTGGCGGCGGTGGTGGAGGGGAGGAGGCGGCCGCGGCGGTGGGGAGGCGTGTGCGGTGTGTGTGTGTGCGTCTGTGCACGATTTGAGGGAGAAACGGCTGTGTTGAATGCTTCTGTTTACCGAGTGCCTAGATGTACGGCACTCGGTAAACTCATGTTTACCGAGTGCCCAGATCTACGGCACTCGGTAAATAGAAGCATGGCAGCCCACTATGGCAGACAGGTGGGCCGTGGCTAACCTTTACCGAGTGTTTCAGGTCACACTCGGTAAAAATATCCATTATTTCATGCAAAACAAAAAAGAAAAAATGCCAATTTAATCCTAAAATTCACCAAACTTTCACATGAACTATTTCATGTCATCTATTTACTATCTAAAAAATTCCAAGTTCAAATCATATTGTTGAATTTCACTCTTAATAGAAATCCTACTCGTCATTGTGAATGTTTAGCGTCTCTTTGGGAGATGTACCGGTTCGGCAGCGACGAATGTAAAAATACTTCCAAAACGTTATGAAATTTTTTCTATAACATAGATGTATGCTTCAATGTTAATTCTTCCAATCTCGTGATTTATCGAGTTCGATTTTAATTATTACAATTAAATTTACACGATATGTACCTAATTTTCATAAAGAATGAAAATTTTGTGAAATATAGTAAATAAATCGAAATAAACACCATATTTTGGAATGGAGTACTAAATATCATATGTGGATAGAGGAAAAAGAATGAAGGGAAAAACAAGAAATTTGGTTGAATTTTACCGAGTGTTGCGCCAATACACTCGGTAAAAGATAGTGTTTACCGAGTGTTGTGCAGTGACACTCGGTAAACATTTTCGGTCTTTTTTATTTGCTATGGGCGCTTTACGGGCGGAGCTGTTACCGTGATTTTTGTCGAGTGTACGCTCATAACACTCGGTAAACATGTCATGCCGTGACGCCGTTCGACGCACGACTGCTATCCTAGGTGACGTGGCACCTCAATACCGAGTGTCTAGTTTTACCGAGTGCGCCCCTTCGGTAAACTTGTAGTTTTACCGATTGTCTTAAGTTACCGAGTGTGTGGACTCGGTAAAGCGGTCTACTACCGGGTGTTTTTGTTTTCCGAGTGTTGACACTCGGTAAATATTGTTTTCCGAGTGCCCCGACTTCTGACACTCGGTAATTGTCGGGGCACTCGGTAACTACACAGTCTCCGGTAGTGCCGTATGGGTGCTGTGTACTGTGCTCGTCGCCTGCCTGTGGGCGAGCGAGCCGGCCGGGGGCCATGCCGGTCAGAGAGGGGCAGTGCTCGGCGTGCGACGCGCAGGAGGCCGGGCCGGTCGCGTGATGACGACGCAAAGCTCAAAGGCACCGCCGCTCCGATCCATCCATCGGCAACTTTTCTCCCCTTCGTTCTCGCGCACCTCGACTGGGGCTCGGCGGAGCGTGGCTGACTATCGTTGTGCTCATCGATCAGGCCGGGTCGGGGAGGGGCAATGCGCATGCATGACTGGCGAAGTGGCGATGCACTGACTGATGAGATGTTCCCAGCTCCCTCTACTTGACTGACGGGATTTCTAGGACTAGTACTGTTGACTGGGACTGGGAGGGATGCGATGCTTCTAATTAGTGTCGCGCTAGATAACCTCGAAAACTTGACGAGATTCGTGCGAAATGTTTGTGTGCCGGTGCCCGGTGGCCTGCTGCGGTTGCCGATGCGATGATGTTAATTAGTGGGAATTCGTTATAACAAAGAAAAAACTAGGTGGGGATTCGTTATAAAAAAACTATGTGGGTGATTTTTTTTTAAAGCTTGCCGGTAGATCCATGAACGAGGACGACAGAACGAGCACGGGAGCTGCTGGCTGCTGCGTACCGTTGCTGAGCGCGGAAGCCCCGCGGGCACAGCAAGTTGGGCCGGGAGGTCCCAACTCAACTCAGGCCTCGCGTCGCACATTCCAGAACGCTGTCAACAAACGGGCAGGTCAATCGGTTCTAGGCCTAATTTACGTACATGCCCATCGGGCCAAGTTTCTGTCTACAGCATTTTGACTCTGTCAAGCTTTTTAAAAAATATATATATATATAAGCTAACTTGCAGATGGGTTTCCTTATCCGACATTTCTTTCTCTTTTTATTTATGGGTTATTCGGTCCAGCCCATTACAATTTTTGAAGTTTTGAGATACGCCATTATAATTCATCTATTTGGTGATCAACCACTGTAATTCTATCTCTCTTTTATTTGTGCCATTTTCTACGCCTATTGTGTATAAGGGCCCACTATCATAGGCGTATGCGTACATGAATACGTATGGACAATGTATAGGCCCATCGGACGCGCACGACGCAACGTCTTGGTCACGGTCGTCATGCTCCAAGCCGAGGTTCGCGCCGCGCTGTGCTGGGAGCAGCCAGCCCGCGCCGCCAAGACCACGCCCGCCCCACCCGACGACCTCGCCGCGGACGCGGCAGCCATCACCACTGCCGTCGTCGACGCGGCCACGGCCGTGGCGTTGACCTCCGCGACAGTCTTCTCCGACGTGTCCTCCCTCTTCATCGTCGCGGTCACGGCGCACGTGGAGGTCGAGGACACGTCGCGCCCAGACGCATGAGATGGAGCCTGCCGTCGACGGTGGCAGTCAGGGACATGGGCCACGCGGTGGACCTGCCGGACACGGACCCGCATGTGTTGCACCGCGTCACGGGCTGGGCGCCCGAGCAGATCACCGTCATCGCGCTCTCCGCCGCGCCCACCTCTACTTGGTTCTCCTAGATTACAGGTAAGGTACACCACCGTACAAAAAGAAAAATCCGTTCTTTGGCCTGGATTCTCTCTTTGCCTACGTGCACCAGAGCAGAGCACATCAACATCGACGGTGGGTCGATGGCTCATCCATTGATCTGTCTGCAGAGATGGGCGGCGCCGTGGAGCCGCTGGACACCAACGCTATGGGCAGCGTCGTGCGCTACGGCCTCGTCGCCGACTCCCTCGTCCACGAGGCCATCGGGGACTTACTCGTGTACGTCGTGCTTGGCGTGCAGCACGACCCGCGCGTCAGACGTGGGAGATAAGGATGCCACCGTCTTCACCGTGAAGATGCAACACACCTCGGCTACGATCTGGACGTGAGGGAGGGAGACAGCGGCAGCGAGATTGAGCAAGTGAGATGCAGGATGGCAGGGAGGGAGGCAGCAACGACGAGATTGAGCAGGCGCACGCTGATGGGCTCCTCCCTCGCGCGCTGGCCGCCGCAGCGAGCACTGTCGTTCTGCCTTCGCTCCGCCTTGCGCCCACTGGGCTATACCATGTCCATACGTGTTCCTATACGCGTTCCAGTAGGTATACGCGTCTGACAGTGGCCCTTGTACGTGGCTAGTGTAGAAAATGGCATAGTTGAGAGAGAAATCGAATTACAATGACAGATCTTAGAATATGCGAATTACAATGGCGTATCTCAAAACTTGATAATTGTAATGGCCTAGATCCAAATAACCCTTTATTTATCTCCGTGTGGATGTTTTCGTTGGTCCCCTGACCCCGTTTAACGTTTAGGGGTTCACAAATATGGTCCTATTTGCTTGGCTTATAAGTCGTACTTTTCAGCCAATGGACAGTATTTTCTCTCTCACAATAAATCAGCCAACATTACTTTCAGTCATGTCTTATCAGCCAAACGAATAGGGCAAAGCTCGTGAATCTAAGTGACACACCATTACAAGTATAAGGAACGCTCATGCATTTTACTCAAAAATAAATCTCTTGCTAAAGTAAAGTTCCACAAAAACAATGCATGATGATTTAAAGGCACTAAGAAGAATAAAGTGACGTGGAACCTTAAAAAATAGAAAATGTAAAATAGAGTACCTTCGGTAATGTTTTTTTAGGGTTATTTTTAGAGTCTCAAAACAACTCTATTTTAGACTTAATATTTACCTATTGTCTGAATTTGGATCCTTATCTATTCCAATAATCACAATTTAAGCACATATCCATCAAGTTAACATGGCTAGATGCGTAACATACTTTTTTTTTTTTACTTTCAAGATGTGTAACGTACTTGTATGGAAGAGATACTTGCGTGCTGCAGTGTTGTCGTAGATGAGCGAGCGAAGGGCATGGTATAAGTTGCAAATAGAAATAAAGCATAGGAATTAATGGAATCTCTCATCCTTATGAATTTAAGACATGAATATCTAAATTTTGGAAAGTTCAATAAATTTTAAGTCAAATAGCTTGTCCATAAATAAAGCAGTTTTATTTATTTTTTCTAATAGGAAAGGATCCAAACGGGCATGGTTTGGTCTAATGAACCCGTCAAAATAAAAACAAAACCCTAGAGTGCCTATCCCGCGACGCCGCCGCCTACGCTTAATGCTAGAGTGCCTCCGGCGAGGCCTCTCGCTCGTCCGGCACCCCACCACCCGCGTCCTCGCTAAACCGTATCTCCACCCTGCCCGCCTCTTCCTCCACCACTTCGCCGCCGACGCGATGGGTGAGGGCTCCTCTGCTGGTAAGGAGGGGAAGGGGAAGGGGAAGGGGAAGGCCAAGGCCCCCGCCGCGGATTCGGTCCTGGTTGCTCGCGACGACTCCTACCTAGAAGCGGTCACACAGAAGAGGATTCGCTTGTTCGAGGAGACCCAGGCAAGGCAGGCCGTGGAGCGGCTGAATATCGGCGGCGAAGTTATCAAGTGAGTGCTGATCCGCTTGTGGGGTTATTTTCGAATTAGAGTCATGCAGGTGGAATCATAATCCACACTGTATGAAATTCATATGACATCATGAAATTGAACTGCTGACTGTTCGTAGTTTTTGCTGTACCAACTGTTGTTTACTTGCTTGATAATGCTGATTCTCACTCGGAACCATTGTTTGGGGGCCATATCCTTCAGGGTAACTCTGCCTGATGGTGCTATCAAGGAAGGGAAGAAATGGATAACAACCCCAATGGATATCGCTAAGGAGATATCAAGTGGATTCGCATCTAGTTGTTTGATAGCTCAAGTGGACGAAACACTCTGGGATATGGGGAGGCCTCTCGAAGGTGACTGTAAATTGCAAATGTTCAAGTTTGATACCAATGAAGGTCGTGACACCTTCTGGCACTCAAGTGCTCATATTCTTGGAGAAGTGAGTTGGCATTTCGCTTGTTCAAGTCTTCGAGCATGTTTTTTTTTATTTAAACGTTGTCATACCTTTTCTATTTTGTTATTCAATGACTTCTAGTATTTGTATGTGAAAATTCATTTTTTCATGTAAATTTGCAGTCTATTGAGAGAGCATATGGCTGCAAGCTGTGTATTGGGCCTTGCACCACAAGAGGGGAGGTATGAAAATGATCCGAAGATCACCAGCTTAAAGCTTAATGAATTTAATGTAACCATCTTATCTGTTGGTGAACTGCTTTCTGAAATGTTTCCACTTGACATGCTAAGGGTTTCTACTATGATGCTTACTACAAAGATCAAACATTGAACGAGGAGCACTTTGGTATCATTGAAAGCCAAGCTAAAAAGGCTGTTGCGGTATGCTTTGAATTTTAACTCATTTCATTTAAGCTTATGTTAAACTTGTTTTGTGGGCACTATCTACCTGGACGGCTTATTTCAATGCATTGTATGTGGGTCACAAAGTACATGCTGTGATTCAGAATTTTGAAATTGCTAATAATGTATCCATGTCTTGCATTGTTTTTGTGGCATCAGTGAAGCACTCTAGCTAGAAACATTGTGTTCTTAGATGGTTAAATCTCACTTGGTGCAGGAAAAGCAACCATTTGAACGCATCGAGGTCAGCAGGGCAGAAGCTCTTGAAATGTTTGCTGAAAATGAATTCAAGGCAACCTTCCTTGCTCCTGTCTTGTTTGTTTCATTCCTCTATATTATTTTGCTGCTTATGTTAAATATATATGACTTCCGTCCATTCTTACAAAAAAAATGAATTATATGTTCAGGTTGAAATCATTAATGAGTTGCCCGAGGACAAGACCATTACAGTATACAGGTGTGGTCCTTTAGTTGACCTATGCCGTGGGCCACACATCCCAAATACTTCCTTCGTCAAAGCTTTCGCTTGTCTGAAGGTAATGATTCTTTGATTGTGCACTATTCTTCTGGTTCTCTTTTTAGTGGAACTGGCTATTTCATATGTATACACACATGTAAATATTCAGGCTTCATCATCATATTGGAGAGGAAAAGTAGACCGCGAAAGCCTGCAGAGAGTATATGGAATTTCTTTCCCTGATTCTCGACGTCTCACGGTATAGAATTGAATTTCTGCTTATGATGCTATCACTGATGACATGGACAATTGTAATCTGTTTACTACTCCCTCTGTTCCAAATTATAAGTCGCTTTGATTTTTTTGGTACATCCATTTTACTATGCATCTAGATAAATAATATATCTAGATACATAGCAAAATGGATGAACCAAAAAAGTCAAAGCGACTTATAATTTGGAATGGAGGGAGTAATATATAACCCTGCTGAACATGTCAGTTATATTTGCACTTTAGATACTAGCATAAATTATTTGTTCATGAATCATGATTCATGTGCTGCATCTGACTTGGCAGAAAGTTTCATACATGATGATACACTTTTCTCTGAATGAATACCTTGAAACCGTGTCTAAGATCTCCTTGTGTTTTTCGGAACCTGTTGGTTAACATGGATTATGGGGTTAGGGATAATTTGCACAACACACTGCATGGTAATCGTGTGAAACTTTAATTGAGCGTGTCTCTGAGGCACTGATAAGTTCAGGTAACTGTAGTAATTATGAATATCAAGACAGGCCATGCCTTTCAGATCTGTGTTATCGTAATCTGTCCGACCGTCCCTGAATGATATGTTTGCATTTTCTTTTGTTTCTCATCTTTTGCGTCTATGTTTATTACATGACACTTTGCAGGAATATAAACATTTTCTAGAGGAAGCTAAGAAACGTGATCATAGGATGCTAGGGAAAGCACAGGAACTCTTCTTTTTCCATGAACTTAGGTACATAGAACTCGTTTATGTTTCTTTCTTTTCTTGCTTTCATATCTCATTGTGACATCTCTGATTAATGGTGAATTGCTGATTGTATTTACAATTGTGCAGTCCTGGGAGCTGCTTCTTCCTTCCACATGGTGCTAGGATATATAACAAACTGATGGACTTCATGCGGCAACAGTACAGAGCTAGAGGATACCAAGAGGTATATATTAGTTTGTTATTTACTTAGATTATAGACATCGCTGTTCAATTCCACTGTTTTTGTTCCTTATGCCTATCTTATAGGTGTTGAGCCCAAATATGTACAATATGCAACTCTGGGAAACTTCTGGACACGCTGCAAACTACAAGGAGAACATGTTTGTTTTTGAGGTATGTGCATTCATAGATTATGCAGCAGAATCTATGTCAGTTTATTGTACATTACATGTGTCATAGATAGACTGCTTGTTGGATCAATTCTTCTGCAGATTGAGAAACAGGAATTTGGACTTAAGCCAATGAATTGTCCAGGCCACTGTCTAATGTTTGCTAATAGGGTTCGGTCATACAGAGGTGAGTTTCTTCCTAATCATTGTATTGTAAATTGCTTTGTTTTAAGTGAACCTTTCTGCTTGCACAAGAATAGCTTAAAGCAGTTGCAAACTGATAAATCTCCATGCCTAGGGCCACTATCTAAGCGCCTAAGCAACTCATACCAGGCCCACTAACCTATAGTCAACGACTTCACTTTTGGTGTACAAAACACATACGAGCCAAATATTTTGCCATTAATGAAAAACATTCATAAAAGAACTAAATAGTTCTTTAATCTATACAAGATAATGGTTCATAACCTTGCAAACTTAAAATGGATACTACAAGTTAATTGGATGAGGGGTCTTTCGTAAACATAATTGGATGAGGGGTCTTTCGTAAACAAGAGATTGTGGCTTTACTATCACTAACTTATAGAAATAGAATGAACTTCTTTTTGATAGATATATATAACCAAGAATCATTCAAATATTGATTTCCTATACTATTTCTTAGCTTGTTCTAAAAAATGCGCTCTGAAAATATTCTCTCAACACTTGTAACTGCAAATGGTAGTAACACAGCACCATTTTAAGAAGCTTGTAAACAAATGCGAATGAGAGATGTCTTTTTTTTCTCAACAAATTTGACTGAGACTAAAATGAAACATATGCTTCAGCAAACTACTGCTGACCAGTGATCAATTGGGCATGAAGTCATGACTAGAACTAAACAATAGACTGACATCATAAAGATTTGTACAAAGTCACGGGTTCGAAGCAGCCTCTCCGCAGATTTTGCGGGGGGAAGGCTTGCCTCGGTTTTTCCCTTCCCCAGACCCCACTCATGTGGGAGCCTCCGGCACTGGGTCTGCCCCTTATCTAGAAGGTAAAACCTTATATTGTGAGGCTGATCTCCTTCTTCACAGCTGGAGCTAGCCCTAACTACTGTGCTCACAACCGGCATGACCACAGGAACGGGGACTTCAATAGATATTTGGGAATGGGGAATTCTATTACCTGCTGGAGTGCTGGCTGCTGCCATGCTCTCCAACGTTGGCCGGCGGTTGTCCATGTACACAACGGCACAAGCATAGCGCTCTGCGCACAGGCGTCTAGTTATGCTCCCATTCCTGCATCCAGCCTCTGCTAGCTGCTTCCCTGCATCTCTTTGGCTTGCTTGTTAATTGATTTGGCAGTGCCGTCGCTTGCCAGTCATCCCCATTTGGCTGATTTGGCCATGCTGCCGCCCAATTTAGCCATGCCAATGATTGTGCTTAGGGTTCACATTGTGGAGTAGGGAGGGGGGCAGCCGCCTGCATGTGAGCGCTGCTTGCACCAATGTAGGAAAGAGTGAGCGGAGAGGTCAAACAACAAGAGGAGAGGCTTCAGGTAGGACAAACACAAGGTGGCAGTCTTGCTGGGCTGGGAGGTTCACTAGGTCATGCCTAGGGCCACATGGATTTGGCCATAAGTTTTCAATGGGAAAGCCAATTTGTGGGCCACGCCTAGGGCCATGGCCCTAGTCCCATATCCCTCATGGCTTAAAGCGGTCCTTGGGTAAGATGTGCTATGTGCATGTAACAAACACGACTGCTGTGTGTCTGTGTTCGACTATAAACACCATGAACTTTGTTGCACAAGATAGAACATTATAGGGGAGACTTCTGCTGTTTTTTTGGACTTTCGGTATTGGAGACAATTTTCACGGCTTGCCTTCAGATTGCATTGCATACCTCTTGTATAGACAAGACAAGATAAGTGCTAACAACAGTATGCAATCAAACCAGCTCCTCTTATACTTATCCCCAATCAAACTTGGATCAAATCTTGATTGGATCCATAGGAGCCCATATGTCAGTGCTTTGTCACTGATACTAACTCCAAATGGAACCAAATGAACAATTTAAGCTTAACCAATGCTGCTCCAGTCATCCTTCTGTAGTATCTTCATTTTCAAGGGGACCCTTAATTTTCTACCATTACTGTGCATTTGTTGATTTGACAAACCTTATGTGTAATAGCTGGCTTACCTTTTGCTACAGAGTTGCCTCTTCGCATGGCTGATTTTGGAGTGCTTCATAGAAATGAGCTTAGTGGCGCTCTTACAGGTTTGACACGTGTTAGAAGATTCCAGCAGGTAAGACATCTATTCTGTGAGTTGTTTGTTTCAGTCCAGTTATATTTAATGATAATTTGTTCTCTCCATACTAATTTTTCAATGTTTTATTGTCTATGGCAGGACGATGCTCATATCTTCTGCAGAGAAGACCAAGTAGGTTTTATTTGTGTAAACCGTGCTTTTTTACTATCCTCTAGAATGGAATGGATCGTTTTGTACTTCTATTAGTAATCACTATACTGTATAATCTACATAAAGTGTATGGTGTTATGATAATTACTTTTACATGAGTGCTTAACACCAGCACCCTGCATACATTCTAATTTGCATTAGCAAGTTGTATAGTGTGTTTACTGTTTCTTCCTTTTCTCTGACAGTAGATATACTCCTACATTTGTTAAAAGTTTGTTTTTGTTGCAGATCAAGGATGAAGTTAAGGCTGTTTTGGAATTCATCAATTATGTTTACGAGATATTTGGCTTCAAATATGAGTTGGAGTTGTCTACGGTATTCTTCTGTTCTTTTTATCTTTTATACTGATAGCATTTCTGCTTGATAGGAACCAGAATATATGCTTAACATTTGGCATGAAATGATGACAATCTGGGAGCTGTAAATTGCAGCTTTAATATGCAGGATGAACTGCTTAACAATCAGCGTTAATATATTCTTACTATACTTATGTGCTAACCTCTGATGAATTCGAATAACAAGATCACCACTGAATATGTGATATTTATGTAGCTATGGGCATGTTATCACATACATATTTTTCAGAATTATTTTAAAATCTGGGCAGTAACACTAATATTTGTTCTTGGTTGCTAGTTGCTTGTTATTATCTCACTGAAATATATTGAGATAATGTAGTATACATTCTTGCTTTTTTTGAACTTCGAGTTGGTAAAGCTCATGACAAGATCTTGCAATCTCTCTTCGCATTTGATGTTTCCACATGTTTCCCTGAGTCTTTAATTCCAGACAGCTTGATTGGATTTGATATATTGTCTTATGGTGATCTAAAAAACCAATTTTTCAACGACTAATGAAAATTTGTATGTTACATTGTTACTTCCATTGTTTTATCCTTGCTACTTCCCATTTTCATATCTTTGGGGCAAAATGCTAAGATTTAATGAATTCTCTGAGCTTCAAAGGATATTGATAACCTTGTAATAGTTTGATGTTTCTTAGTTAATACTCTAACCTGATCATGGTGTCATTATTCCAGAGACCAGAGAAGTATTTAGGTGAAATTGAAACTTGGAACAAAGCAGAGCAACAATTAACAGAAGCTTTGAATGAGTTTGGGAAGCCGTGGAAGGTACCTTCACAAAGACTATGATAGCCCTTTTTCCCTTTGATGTTTCCATGCCTTTATTATGCTATACTAGAGCTAGACTAGATTTGTATTTGTACACAATATTCAATATTTTTGGTGCAGTTAAAAGGGCTTTCACTCAATTATCATGTCATTGTTAGTACCTGCACTGGCTCTGACTAAAATCACAGAGGAAGTGCATGCACATTTTGCAACATTATTTTCCCATGACATTGCCTTGTATTGAGAGGACTTATATAGATGCCTTCAAGCAGATTAATGAAGGGGATGGTGCTTTCTACGGCCCAAAAATTGATATTGGTGTGTTTGACGCCCTTAAGAGGAAATTTCAGTGTGCAACCTTACAGGTTCCCTTGAATGTTATTCTGTCATTAAATAATTAAAATAATCATTTATCATTTTTATCTAACCTTATATTATTATCTGTTACAGCTGGATTTTCAGCTGCCCATTCGGTTCAAGCTGGCTTATTCTGCTGAGGATGAAGCCAAAATTGAAAGACCTGTGATGATACACAGGGCAATCCTAGGTTCTGTTGAAAGGATGTTTGCCATTCTTTTGGAGCATTACAATGGTAAATGGCCCTTATGGCTAAGCCCTCGCCAGGCCATTGTTTGCTCAGTATCTTCTGGTTCAGTGGAATATGCGAGACAGGTAAATGGTAAAAACTGACTTGACTTCATAGTTCTCTGTTGTGTCTGACATTAAAAAAAACTTGTGTTGAGTTATATTCCACTTTGTGGTCCTCACCAGTTGTGTGGTATTTTAGATGATTCTTTGCGGTCAGCAGTGTGAAATTGCCTAGTTTTTGTCTCAAATTCAAACAACAAATATCTATTTAGTTTGAGTCGGTTGATGAGTCCACACGTATCCTTTAATGTAACCTTCCTACCTTTGATAGCTTGCCATACTATCCTTATGGGTTCATGTTATATGTGTTCCCTTTTACCGCTTTAGACAAAATTGGACCTTGCTCATTTAATAATGGTGCTGATGATCTTTTTGTTTCTGATGCCAGGTTCTTGCCACTCTACATGAAGCTGGTTTTCACGTTGATATTGACGCTAGTGACAGGACAATACAAAAGAAGGTACTTTCCAGTTACCAAGCTCTTTTAGGCTTTGGCACCGTTTCTTTTAATTTCTTGTCTTATATTTGTTATTTCTTGTTCTTATATTTGTTTGCGTGTCCTCATACAAAATTTCCAATTAAAAAAGAAGGAGCCAACTGTGACCTCTCAATAAATCTTGCAGGTACGGGAAGCCCAACTAGCCCAATTCAACTACATTCTTGTCGTAGGTGCACAAGAGGCCGAGACTGGAAATGTAAGTCCTCTTTACCTCGTGCCATTATTTTTCTTCTACACATGCCGTGTGCTTGTGTACCACTATCACCCTCAGATATTGATGCACGCAAAATAGATTTGATTTCCTTGCTGTTTGACGTGGATCCCTTGTGTACTGCAGATCTGCGTTAGGGTAAGAGACAATGCTGACCTGGCCACAATGAGCGTAGGTGGCTTCATCACACGTTTGAAGGAAGAAATCGTAGCCTTCAGATGATTTTGATGCTGCATAATTTCATACTACTTGTCAGTCGTTGACTAGTTTGTGATTTTGACGAGTTTTTACCGATCAGCATTGAGTTCCTCGTGTTACTATTCTTGTTTGTATGTTGGGAAGCTACTAAAAGGTTGTATTTTTGTTATTATAATTACAGATGTGAAGTTAAATACTGCCAATAGTAAACAATTGTCGACTTCCAGTGATTTTCGTTACTGTTGGACGGTGTCTTCACCCTCTCCTACCACCCACATCATAACCACGTTGACCAAAATCATTTTGTGGTTGCGATTTGTCACGATAGGGGTCGAAAACACTTGAAACCGTGTCAAAATACAACTTCAATTTGGATCTTGGCTGATAAAACAGGCTCAGCCGTTTTAACAGAAATCAGCCTAAGTTTGCTTCTTTCATTCCTGGCGAAACGTATCCTGCTGATGCTTAGCTGTATAAAATACAGTGGCGTTTCTGGCCGGATCGGTTCCAGGACTTATTCCCCTTAGGAGGTTGTGCTGAAGTAGATTATGTTCTAGATTTCGTAATTCGTTTAAGTAAGTAAGACTGTAATAAGAGCACGAAAACAATAGTTTTGTTCTTAGATTTCATAAGGAGCACATAAATCGGTCGGTCCTGTTAATTTTGTTGAGCCAACGGGGCCACGGCCAATGTCAGCATTTCAGCAACAGTGGGACTCTGAGGCCCAACCTTGTCGCTCCGTTGCTTCCTTGCAGGCCGGACAAGCAGCCGTGATTTACGTCTCCCACGGCCCACGGCCCACAGCCCATAGCCCAAACACTTGACGACGACGGAGCCCAACAACGATGAAATCCATCAGACCAACCAAAACCCGATCGGAACTTGGCACTGTGTGCCGCGCGCGCAACGCAGGCCATCGCCCAAAAGCTTTCGGAGTCGGGAGGCTCGCTGTCGGAGTCGCATGCAGGATCGTCGCAGAACGCGTCCGCGGCACGCGTCAGGCGGTTGCTCGCTCCCATCCTTTGTCGGAGACGAGAGGAGAGATCGACCATGCGGATGCGGGAACCGAGTCGAAGTCGAAGTCGAAGTCGAGCATTGCTCGTCGTCGTCGCACTCACTCCGCACCCGCAGTATATAGTCGCCGCCTCTCCCCCACCTCCAACGATCATCGTCCCCCTGCCTCCGCCTCCAGCAAGCAGCCCGTCGAATCATCCATCTCCTCCACTCGCCCCAATGGCGGCCTGCGTACAGGCAGCATCAGCCCCCGCCGCCGGCGCGGCGCGACCGACCCGCAAGAGGACGCGGATCGCCATGGGCAGCACCGACGACTACGAGGAGACCGGCCGCATCGGCACGGGCGCCTTCGGCTCGGTCCACAAGGCGCGCCACCGCGGCACCGGCCGGACCGTCGCCATCAAGCGCCTCGCCGCGGCCGACGGCAGCCAGGTGGCGCTGCTGCGGGAGGCGTCGCTGCTGGAGGCGAGCGGCCGCGACAACCCGTTCGTCGTCGGCTTCCACGGCCTCGCCCGCAGACCGGCCACCATGGACCTCTGCCTGGTCATGGAGTGCGTCGGCGCGAGCCTCCACGACCTACTCCACCAGCGCCGCTGCGATGGGATGCCGCCGCTGCCGGAGGCGACGGTGCGCGCCGTCATGTGGCAGCTGCTCACGGGAGCCAAGAAGATGCACGACGCCCACGTCGTCCACCGGGACATCAAGCCCGACAACGTCCTCGTCGCCGATGACCGCACCACCGTCAAGATCTGCGACTTTGGGCTCGCCATGTACATGGCCGAGCCTCCGCCGTACGAGACCGCCGGATCGCTGTGGTACATGGCGCCCGAGGTGCTGCTGGGGAAGCCCGACTACGACGCCCTCGTCGACACCTGGTCGCTCGGCTGCGTGATGGCGGAGCTCATCGACGGATCCCCTCTGTTCATGGCTTCCAATGAAGCAGACCAGCTCGACGTGATCTTCAACGTCCTGGGCGTGCCAGATGAAACGACGTGGCCATGGTTCTCGTCCGCGCCGTTCGCCACCAAGTTGATTCCGAAGCTGAACATGAAGCGGCGCAACCTACTGCGCGAGGAGTTCCCCAAGAAAAAGCTGTCCGTGCAAGGATTCCAGGTACTCAGCGGCCTGCTCACTTGCAACTCCGACAAGCGGCTCACGGCAGCTGCCGCACTCAAGCACCCATGGTTCGCCACCAAGATGAACGCACCGGAGCTGCACCTGCAAAAGAAAGAAGAAGTGCCATCAACGTTGCCCAAGATCAAGAGAATAAGGGTGCTCTGTCCGTGACTTTGAAGTGTGCTTCCACCGTTGTGTTTGTGTGCGTTTAAAACTAACTTGTTCTTCTGAACACAGATTGTAATGCCTGTTGTATTGTTGCTGTGAATATTGTGATATACTAATATAAATTGCATGTTTGAATTGGATCTTTTTGTGGCGTTTTTGAATGAAATTGATCCGTCTTGCCATAAATAAAGCACTAAACCCTGAAGTGATCTCCTCTCTAAATATTGGTATGGCAGCAAATGGAATAGTATGTATTCATGGTAGAATTGGATATGGATATTAGTTCAAGCACATGAGTTCGGCCGAGATTGATCTTCAGTCTCACACTTTCAGTGCATGAGAAATATATATTGCAAAGTGGTCTACATAAGTGGTTTTAAAAAAACAGTCTTTATAGTTGTAAAAAATTGTCACAATATGTAAAGATCAGATGGACTATAGAGGTAGGGCCCACTAACCAACAAAAAAAGGAACTTGCTAAAATTCAAATGTCTGAATTTTAGCTAACTTGCATGCGACAGTTATTGCATATATTTTTTTATTAAAATTGTAACTTTAGTTCGTTGCCATTTATGTACGTATAATATGTAATTTTTGGTTTCGCAATAAAAAACCTATCCGACAAAACTACAAATCTGATAAAATCTTATCTGTGTTGACACAAAGACAGTTAATAATTTGCAATTATTTCTATAGTTATACAATGACAAAAAAATTGATATGTTACAATACAAAGATAAATTACAAATCACAAAAGCAACAATTTACTTGTATTAGTTGGTTGTATAAGAGTGTTGTCTGAAACCATGGGCCTGTTGGCCGTGCTTGTTTCGTGTTACGGTGAGGAGCCGGAGCTGGAGGAAAAAACAGTTTTTTTTACCTCTGTCTCATTTGGAGAAGAGAGAAAAAGGACATGAGTTTTTTTTACAACAACAGTGCACGTGTTGGAGGAGCCTCATCTCTGCCACCTCCTTCTCCGTCTCAACCACTCATTGCTTGTTGATCTTTGCGGCAGAGACGACGATCACGATGCTGATCTCGGCACGCGTTCTCTCCCATTCACCCTCGAGTCATGACAGTGCGTCACGAGGTGTATTGTAATCAGGTCCTTGGTGAGTGTGTCACTTGTCGAGCCAGAGCTGCGATTCATCTCGTTCAGCACCAGGAGATCGAGTGAGAGTTAGCCACTTGTAGCTATCAATTCGACCCCGAGTTTAGTCACTTCATGCATCTCCATACTATTGCTTTGACCGTTTGAAGCTAAATTCCTTGGACCCCCTTAATAGTATGTTCAAAGTACAATAAAAACTTATTACACACTAATTAACGAATGTGATTAACATCTAGTATTTTCGTAATCCTTACGCCATACATGATAAACACCAAATCTTGAAGCCAAGTCATTTGTGGCCATTCTCAATAACATGATTAACTCAAATGCAATTAGCCCCTGAAAGATATATGTTAGTCACACATATTTATGCTCTATCAATCACCAAACCCCTATTTACTCCATATTAGGGCCTAGATGCGTTCACGCTCCCTTTGCTTCGATGAGTCAGACATGCTCAGTGGTGCGTAGAGCGAGAAAGGCCTATCCTTGGACCCGGATGACATCAAATCCTCGCGCATGGTCTATGGTGACTGTCGACCCATGCCTCTCTCCATCGAGAGCTATCGTGATAGGATAAGATGGAAAGATAATTTCTTTTAAATTTTATATTGCCGATCATAACGGTATGGACTGCTTTATGGTGTATTTGGTAGAGCTCCGACCTTAGCTAAACTGCTCTAGCTTTAGCTCTTTGGTGGAATAATTTTCTTTGGCTCTAAGTAACTACTCTAAAAGAACATTTACTAAAATAGTTGCTCATGTTAGATTTTTACAAAATATGAAATATTGATGATACTCTTTATTTTTTCCTCCATTTGTTCTTTATTAGTAAAAATAGCTTCTCATGTTAGACGAAGTGAGATGGATCATCCTGCCTCTGATTTTAGAAATCAGACAGTATTACCTTAATAAAAGTTTTGGTTAAGAGGACATGCTCATCCTAATCTTTTTGTTTGGTTGGGTGAATTGAAGGGACGGGATGATAAAAGACTATCTTCAACAACAACACTCAAAGGCCCAATCCGTTTCTCTTATAATCTGTACTTTTTAGCTTGTTTTTTCAGTTGGAACAGTGTTATTCTCTCGCAACCAATCACCCGGAACATCGTTTCGGCTTGTTTTTCCAGCGAAGCGAACGGGGCCAAAATACAAGACCCATTTGACATTTGAGTAGCGCTACAGGCAAAGGGTTTAATACATATTCGGTATATTCTCCATAAACAGGATCCAAAAGCGAATCATTTCTGCAAATGGGTTTCAAGAAGAGATGCGAGTGTTCGGCTGGCTGGCCAGCCCACTCACGAAAACACTGTTCATCTACACAGTGTTGTCAGATAGAACAATATTTTTCCCTCACAACAATAAGCCGGAACAGTATTTTGGCTTATTTTTCAGTCATGCCGAACATGCCCTATTTGGGTTATGTCTCTCAGGCAAACCAAAATAGGTCACCCGTGTAGATACTCTGTTGAAGGTCGATTTTAGATCTCTTACTGTCTATTATTTTAGGTCTGGGTGCCCATATAAGTCACTTGTGGGAGACGGTCTAACGTCGTTAACTTTAAGTCGTCTTGTAGTCCCACCATCCTTTATTCGGCCCCACCTGTCATCCTCTAGTTTGTCTACAGGAGTATTATAATTTTCCGTTGCTCTCTGCCTGCACGGTGACCCCCTCGGCTCCTCCTCACCGGCGCCCCCTCCAGCTGCCTCCGCCCAGCCGCCCCCTCCTGACTCCTGATCCCTCTCCGCTCAGCCGCCCCCTCCCCGGCGACCTTCCTCCTGAGGCACCGCTGCCCGGTTGCCCCCTCCCCAGCGCGCCACCCGTCTGCACACCGCCGCCCGGCCACTCGCCTGCAGACCGCCGCCCTCGCCTAGCCGCCTGCACATCGGCGCCTGGAGGACGAGAAGCGCGGAAGACAACCCCAACCTCGCCTGGAAAACGCATCCCAAGACTTCAACCTCCCTTTCCGGCCGGAGATCCGCCTCGCATCTCCGCGACAGATCCGGGCAAACGGCGGCTGATGCAGTTCTTCGGCGGCTCGTCGCTGACGTCGGTCGCGCCGGAGGCGACCCCAGCCCCGGCGGCGCCCCCCGGCACGGGCTCGGGCGCCAGCGCGCAGGTCCTCTACATCTTCAACCGCAGCGGCGTCTGCCTGCTCTACCGCGAGTGGCACCGCCCGCTCCGCACGCTCGACCCCACCCAGGACCACAAGCTCATGTTCGGACTCCTCTTCTCGCTTCGCTCCTTCACCGCCAAGATCGACCCAACCACGTACGTCCTGCTTCTCGATCTTCTAGCACTCCTCGTGTGAGCGGTTATCTATTGAGGCGGCCGTTAGTCGGAAATAGTTTCGCATCGATCCTGCATCTGGCCAATGTATGATCTTCTGTTAGAAACTAGACTAGAAAGGCAGGTGCGACCTTGCCCCGCCAAAGCTAGATTGGGCCAGTTTTGATCAGCCCTCACATTTACTTTTTGGTACACTTAGTATGTATGATGGCCTAGTACCGTTTCTGCAGAGCACGATACTCCTGCCAAATCACATATTAATGTTAACCAAATGGCTGAATATTTAGAGTGGCAGCTCTAACTTTTGTGTGATCTGATAGTTCAGTTTGAAAGCAGAGAAAACTCACAATGGTTTTATGAAAACTCATAAATTAATTGATGATACAAATGGGTAAAGTAGTAAGTAAACTATCTGCATTTCTTACCTTATGCCAACAACTCTTGGATTCATCCTCCAAGGACCTCTTGAAGTACTTTCGAAAATTGATGTACTTCCAAAATTGAAACTAGTCCCTGGAAATAAACGAGCATATAAAATGAATTTTCAGCAGCCTAAACTGATAGCATGAGGTTAGTTGTGAATAAAAAATTACTTGCAAAAATGAGCCCGGACATATAAAATATTCTTTAGCAGCCTAAACTGATAGCATGAGGTTACTTGTAATTTGTGAAGCAGAAACTACATACAAAAATGAATCTGTGTCGCAAAGTAAGGTTGCCTGTCCGAACAAATCCTCGTTGAAGCATGCTGACGGGTCGACCTCCAGTGCTGTTGACGGCAAACACCGGACACCCTTGCCTGACACAACAATTCGACGGTGGAGGGGCTAGAGGAAGAGACCTTGTGGCAGGCAGGTCATGGCGTTCCAAACGAGAAACGACCATTTCATCGAACACTATGGGGGCGTCCGGTGAGCATTTGCAGCTCGAGCCCACCATCAGCGCCATGCCAGTACCCCCCTGCGGCACATCTGCGCTTCATATCCTCCTTGCGCCACGTGCCTGCGCCACCCATGCATGCTCTGCTCCTCCTCACGCTGCGCAGTCGCTGCCTCCGCCTCCACTCTGCTTAGATAGGGGAAAGGAACAGGAAAGGAGCGGCAGCGAGGGTGATGCTGCGCCAGGGAGAGAAGACAGGGGGAGTGCGTGGCAGCGTGGCGTTGGGTTCAATGCTGCCGCCGAGTCTCCACCCAGGGGTTGCTTTGTCCTTGCGCCTCCAGCTTAGCAGCTCACTGTGGCTTCCTTGCCTAGGAGGAGGCGATCTCCTTGCGCCGCACCTCTGCCATGCAGGAGAGGAGGGCAAGCACGATGGAGGTGGTGATCTAGTGGCAGGAGATGGAGGACTCGCTAAGAAGCGCAAAGAACTAGCGCCGGAGGTCTGGGAGGTTGGGACCGACAGTGATTGCGTCTCTTCAGCACCCCAGCAGAGGGGAAGGGCAGGGGACGTCGGAGGGTAGTGGGAGGAGAGAGATGGGCATGGCAGCAGGAGCAGAGGAGGAATTGTGCAGGTTCACGATGATTTGCGAGCGCATGGGTTTACGGATTAATGGGCGATAGACCTGCTATGACCTAGATCGAACGGTCTACATCGTGTCCTTGCCGGATCTGACGGTTAGCAGGTTTGCAGGCGACGTGGATTGATCCACCGCCCGAACCTTGTCTCTTGATTAGTATTATAGAGATGAATAAGAGTTCCATCATCAGTCCAGGTAGTCGTTCACAGCATGATGAGTTTGGAGGAGATTTCATGCTCTTTTGTAGTAGAAGAATTTAGCGGTGAAAATGGAAGAAGAGAGCTGGAAAGGGTAACAGAGGCTTATCCTTGTAATACAACAAGTATCTCCATCTCTTATGAACATTGGTAATGGGACATGTTGGTGATTTCTTGTCAGCTACCTATGTATATATAGACTTTCTGGTTAGTTTACATAAGCTTGTAACAATTTAAAGGGCTGGGGTTTGATGTTTCAACACAATAATTACTGGAGTATTAACATGATATGACAAAAGGTAAAAAAATTGATGGAAGTTGATCAATTGCTCAAATGTTAAGCCACTGATGCTCTGCTTGGATTCGCAAACAGCTTGATGTTTTTTGTATTTTCACACCAGTTGCATTAGTTTTGTATTATATATATTTTCCAAACTGTGCATTGCCCGATTGATAACAAGGTTATTGTAGAAGACAATCATTTATACTTACAAATAACTGGAGGACATAGACCGTGTACCAAGTGGCAAGTGTTTTGAGTCTTTAAGATGCCTAATTCTCTTCCTCTTGACCTTTTTCATGTAACAAATGCAGGGCTGAAAAGGGAAATCTTGGTGTGCCACTACTGCCAGGCCAAGGTTGTTCGTTTTATAGCTTCAAGACAAACACATACAAACTGAACTTCATGGAGAGCCCTTCTGGTATAAAGGTTAGTATTGCCTATGTTCTTGCCCTGCTGGATCATCTTATTAAGATCAAAGTTTCTTTTTATGTATCCCAACATTCATTTGTGTTTGGGCCAGATGAATTTGATTGGTTACGACGACTTGCAGCAGAAATAAATATTGCTTTAAATGCTATTGAACTACCAGATTGCTTCGCCATTGATTTAATAATTTGCCTGGTATGACCAATGTGTTGTACATTTGTATTGTGAAGAACGATGGGGGCAGCATGGAGAGGGTGGTTTTATGAGCACGATGAGAGCTTAGGGTTTAGTGGTCCCATGAAAGAATCGAAGAAGTATTGACAAGTATCAGAATTTTTTTTTTATAAAAATGCTTAAATATCAGATGCTTGTCCGACAAGTATCAGAGTATTGATACCCAATACATGAGCACTCTTAAGTATCTGTGCATCACAGGTTTTAGGACACTGGATACCATGGCTTTTAGTCTACCTATGTGTCATCCATAATGTCCTAGTCCTGTCAGTATCCTTCTATCAGGAAAGCTGCTGATGTGGTATATTGTTACATAGATTATGCTTCCTCTCCTTTGAAAAGCTAAATCCATTTCCCTTCCTTTGATATACTAAATGTATGGTGTGGCATTTTCACCTTTAGTATGAAAGACATCAGTGCAATCTTTTTTTCCTGCAGCGTTGTACCACTTGAATGTCTTTGTAATTTGGTCATTTCTTTTAGCATGGTAGTGATCGAGCAGATAGATGTACAATATTCCTTTCTCCAGAGCTATACTCTATGACTTACTCTACCCTCTTGGTGTAGCTTATACTAATTACACATCCAAGGACTGGTGATCAGCGAGACTCGCTAAAGCATATCTACAACCTATATGTGGAATATGTTGTAAAAAATCCTCTGTATGCTCCTGGAACACCAATCAAGTAAGTTTTGCCGGTTAATGGATTTTTTTTTTTTACTGCATGTTTAGCTAGAATATTGTTGTTTTTTGCTTTGCTAACATTACAACTTTTAGAAGGATGGGATCCTTTTTTGAGACTATTTGTAGAAGGGATGATTTGTTCCAGAATTCATATTTGAGCATTTTGACCTAAGTAATGAGCAGACGTTAGATAGATATAAGTGCATAACTTATTTGGGAGGCATATTGATGCTGCAAGTAAAGATACCATGATAGATGTAGCCAGCGGCAGGTGTTAGATCTTTTCACAGCTAGTAGTCCTCAGTCTCCCAAACATACTGAAACTTGTGAAATCTAAGCTTAAACATTCAAATTGTGGTAGTGGCACTATGTGATACTGTTTACTGCTCTTTAATTCACATGATTGTTCATGAATTTGTTGTTTTCAAACATCATGATTGTTTCCGTTTGACCATTATTTTGCACATGTTCAGCTGAGTTATTAATAAGCTATAGCCTAACTCTTGCTGTCCATAACTTATAGTGTTCTTTCTAGTTGAGGATAACAGCCTTGTTGTGGATATGAACCCTGGATAGTCATTAGTTTTGAGAGTTGAGATGATACCTCAATTACCCATAAACAACCAGTAGTTTCTTGTTTCATGCCTACTGGTCACATTGTTTCTTCTTTATCTCAGTTCACTAATTTCCTGAGCATCTCTTATTTGCAGGTGCGAACTTTTCAATAAACATCTCGATCAATACGTGAGAACATTAATTTGATGTCGTAGAGGTAATTTCTATCCTTGGTGTTGCTTACAGCGCCTCAAATAGTAGTTCTTTGAATGCCTAACAATCTATAATTGGTGCGCTGTACAGCGCTGCATATGTATTTTGCATCAATGTTTGACAATCTTTTTATGTGATTATATGCTTGGGGCTCTTTGCTCATTCCCATTTGTTTCATATGAACCTTTTGTAAAGAAGTTCTATTGAGTTGACAAAAAAAAATCCTGAAAAAATATTTCAGATGCTTCTATTATGTTGGTACTATGTCAGAGAGCCACGAAGAGTGAAACATAGTATTTGCTATGCTAAGATGTCTAGGCGTGCATTCCCCTTTGTCCTGGTTATTCAGCTCCGTATTGTGTTCCAGTTTCACACAATGCGGTCATACTTATCACTGCTGCAATGTTTCGTTGCAGACTATTGGGTTGGTGAGGCATTAGGGAAAAAAAGGGACCATTTCATGATGTCACCATTTCGTGGAAGCGCCGTCTCAGGGGTGGTAGACTTCTCTGGTGGAAAATTTGTTTTATTCTCATTGTGCTTGCACAGCCGCACCATGGCACAATGCTGCTGTGTTCTTGTGTACCGACTTCAATTTGATAGCTCTACTGTGACAACAGTTGTTAGTTTGATCATGACGGATGCACTCGACAGGGAAACTGCATTGTCTCTTCTAATGTGATAAATCTCCATATATATGGTTAATCCACGAGTTATTGCGTAACTGTTCAAGGGGTTCCTCGTCAATTAATTATCAGAAGATACTACTACATGGTTGTTTGAATCGGCCACCTTGTCAGATGACTAGACTGAAGATTAACATATGAAACAGCATATTTTCTGCTTGAGACATTACAGGTTTAAGGCGTAGTAGCCTAGTAAAAAATTTAGCTCTAAACAGCATATTTTCTGTTTTGATCTTTTTCTCTAAACTTTAGAACTCTAAATTTTAGAGCTAAAGTCTCCAAACTCTAAAGTTAACTTTAAACTTTAACCCACCCCACATTAGAGCTTTATATCTTAAAACTGAGCTAAAGTGTTCTAAAGTTTAGATGAGGGGATCAAACAGGCCCTAGGACTGGTAAAATGGGCAGGGGATCACACAGTATAAACAACTCTGGCGTTGCGTTGGGTTTAGGTGATTAAGTTCTGGACCTAATATTGCGTTATTGCGGAAGCGGTCAAATGGGTCTGTTCGGCTGGTATTAAAGTCGGCTGAAGTTGTTTTGTTGTGAGAGAAAAATACTATAGATTATAGCTGATAAACCAGCTGATAAGTAAGCGAACAGGCCTAAAGCTTCTGGCTACACTATTTTGACTTAGTCAGATGATCTTTACGGACTGTTTCTTAATGTTCTTCGCTTATGGATCACTTCATAATAAGGATATTTTTTCTTTGGTCCTCTAGTTACTTAATGCAAAGGAGTGGATTAAGTATGCTTTTCACTCAACACTTCGTAAGGCTATTATTTTTTCCCCAAAATCTTATAATTAGACTAGCTAGTCACAGTGCATTGCATCATGCACATTAAATAAGTGCCATGTAAAACTTGAAAACAGGGAATAAAGCAGAATCCTTGTTAGAGAATATTCCCTCAGTCAAATTATAAAATGTTTTAGCTTTTCTCGATACATTGCTTTTACCGTGTATCTAGACATAATTATATCTAAGTGCATAACAAAAAATCATGAATCTATAAAAAAACCAAAATGTCTTGTAATTTGAAATGGAGAGAGTACAATTTGGGCTTGATATGCAAAACTAGAAAACCATGCTCATATTTTTGGTCCATCCTCGTAGTCATATTCTCGTACTATTTTGTCTACTTGCTACAACGTTTTTACCTAGAAAATTTGACCGAGCGCTTTTTTCTACATAAAAGTTTTAGGGTTACACTAATATAGTTATTTTGTAGAAAAAAAATGAATGGTCAAAGGTGCTACAGTAAATTTCTGGTGATAAGCAAACCCAGATAGGGGGAAGAAATATAGTAAATATGAAGATTAGTTAGCAGGCAACAACTCTTTTTTTCTCGAATACACAAGTGCATTATGGATCATGTATTAAGAAGAAAGAAGTTATATGTTACAAGAATGACGTTGCCGGCCGTGGAGTTTCTCCTTGGGGCTACATCTTGACTAGAACAACCTTTGCGGTTATGCGATGCATACGAAATCCCCCCTGCGCCAGTTTCAATCCACCGTTCAGCTTTAGCCATCGTGGATGGCGTAGCTCGGAAGCACCGTGTGTTTCGCTCCTTCTAAATTTGCCAAGATTCGAGCGCGAACAAGGACCTGCACGCTGATCTTCGTCCCAGAGCGAGCTTTGCCAAGAGGCAGCAGGTTTGAACTTTGGAGATCACGAAAAATCTAGACCATTTCGTTTAAAAAAATTAAGAGCGCAAATTATGAAACACATGATGGTGGCCATTACACAATTTTTGTCAGAAAGTGTATTACTTTCCGCTTTGTTCTGGAAAGTAAGACCTTTGTTTTTCTCTTATCACTCGAAGCACGATTCTCATTAATTTTGACATGCCAGTTGCCAGCGACGCACTCGCCACAATCATCGGAAGGACCAAGTATTTGGCGCGTCCATCATCCGTGCGTGCACCAATTTCAGCCATATCTTGGCCAATTTGACGTCTACTGCACGCTGTTGTTTGGCAGAAATCTCCGAGCACATGCAACTGCATATGTTCAAGCAATTCTAGATAAACTTTAGAGTCATCAGATGCAATAACTTCAGCGTAGAAGTCTTGTGCACTCGTGCTGATTCCTCAACATGTGTGGAAATTCAACGTACCCGTGGCAAACACTTCATTTAATTTCAACATTGTCCCATATTTTCTATCTTGTAATTTGACTTCATTTTTGGAAGAAGCGGCATATTACCATATCAAATACTATAAGGTAAAGTACATTTTTTCAAAACTTCCAACGTAATTCGATTTTCAAACTTTAACTATGAAACCGGGTAACACACAACCTTCAACTTCGAAATCAGACAAATTTGGCCTTCTGGCTAGCATCAACTTCAAAAATGGTTTTCTTATTTTCTAATAATAATAATAATAATAATCTGGTTTGATCTCTAGAAATTCATAGTTAATTTATTTTAAATCATAAATAATGAAACTAGTTCCACTTTTCTTCTAAAAATGCATCTATATGTTGGTGCTATATTTAGAGTTATTAAGATCTTATTTGTTTTAAATAAATAATGAGTGCAAGCCGAGCAATAAAAGCAATTGGAATAGAAATAAACCAAACTTAAAAAAAAGTAGTACTAGTTCATATTTTCCTGGTTTAAAATAAATTAATTTTATTTTTTAGATAGTAAATCAAATTAATACCTAAACCACCTTTAAAACTAGCATGAGAACCAAATTTGTCTGGTTTAATAACTGGAGGATATTTGTTACCTAGTTTCGTAGTTTAAGGTGGAAAATTAGACCACCACACAAATTTGAGTGTGAAAAATATACTTTACCCTATATTGTTTTAGTTTTATTCTAAATCAAACTTCTCTAATTTTAACTAAATTATATATACACTAACAACAACACATCAAATTAGTCTCATTGAATCCATCATAACATATGTATTGATAGTGCATTTATTAGGTATTGTGGATGTTAGTATAATTCTCTATAAACTTAGTCAACTGCGGAGAAGATTTGCTTAGAACATTTTGGAACGAATGGGTATTGCAGAAACCCAATTTCGCCTATTAACTACAGAATGCAAGATCTTTACATAAGCAGTTGCGCGAGAAGTTATCGATCCACAAAATCCACATCAAGTTTGACAGCGTAAGGCCTTGTTTGGATGCGCATGTATTCATCTCAATCCACACGTGTTGAAGTGGATTGGAGTGGAATTGAACTAAGTTTCATTCCATTTCATGTCAACACATGTAGATTGAAGTGAATACACATGCATCCAAACAAGGTCTAAATTGGATCCAGTGCATATTATTATTATTCCAATGCCATTTACGTATAGTACTCCCTATTTAACAGTTGCAAACGAGCGTATATATGCCAGCAAGACAAAGCTACGAGTCTAAGACGATTCGGGTTATCCAATCAAGCTGCCTTGCCAAACTCGTGGAACCTTAGAAACTCGGCGAGAAAATTCCAGCACGCAAATGTTGAATTCTTCCAGTTCATGCACACTACCACAGCTATATATACTCATCCGTTCCCTCAACTATGCATCAGCATCGCTACTAGACTAGACAGTTGGATCAGGGGATCGGAGCAGCAGACAGAGAACCAGTAATGGCTTCCATCCTCCACCTCCTCCCGCTCGTCGTCCTCCTCCTTGCGGCGGCTGCCGACGCGGCCACCTTCACCGTGACGAACAACTGCCCGTACACCGTGTGGGCGGCGGCGGTGCCGGGCGGCGGGCAGCAGCTGGACAACGGGCAGACGTGGAGCATCGACGTGCCGGCGGGCACGACGGGGGGGCGCGTGTGGGCGCGCACGGGCTGCTCCTTCGACGGCAACGGCAACGGGCAGTGCCAGACGGGGGACTGCGGCGGCGTGCTGCAGTGCACGCAGTACGGGCAGCCGCCCAACACGCTGGCCGAGTACGGGCTGAACAAGTACGAGGGGCAAGACTTCTTCGACATCTCCCTGGTGGACGGCTTCAACGTGCCCCTGGACTTCCTCCCCGCCGGCGACGGCTCCGGGTGCCCCAAGGGCGGGCCGCGCTGCGACGCCGACGTCACGTCGCAGTGCCCCGCCGCGCTGCAGGCCCCCGGCGGGTGCGACAACCCGTGCACCGTGTTCAAGACCGACGAGTACTGCTGCACTGGCTCGGCGGCGAACACCTGCGGGGCCACCGACTACTCCAGGTTCTTCAAGGGGCTGTGCCCGGACGCCTACAGCTACCCCAAGGACGACGCCACCAGCACCTACACGTGCCCCGGCGGCACCAACTACAACGTCGTCTTCTGCACATGACTCCATGATCTCGATCGTCGAGCCGAAGTACCTAGTTAACCCCCACGAGACGTGAGAAATAAATAAAACTAGCACAAATGAATAACTTGTGCAAGAACAATTGATACACCATGCTCCACGTAGCATGACATGGTACCTAGTACACGCGAGTACGTCGGACATTTCTACGTATCCTTTAATTCCATGCATTGTTCTAGTTTCAAGGTTGGCAAATGAATTTTGTGCAATGATATCAGATACATTGCGTACGATATTAACTTGTACGTGTTTTCTAGGCGTGCTTCGAACCATTTTCAAACTCGGCTTGCTTGCAAGATGAAGCAAAGGGAAGCTTCTAATAATCGTCTGTTTGATTACCTTGCCTTCTCTTTAATTCCCCTGTTCTTCCATTCCAAGCAGGGAGGGTTGCCCCACAGTTACCGGGAACGTGTGTTACGTGCAGCTTTCCATACGTGTCACCGGCTGTCCTGTCGTTCCTTGTTTATCCCCCCAGCAATAACTTCCTGCTGCTGACCCTGGCCTGGGAAGTGGGATTCTGATGCCCTGAATTGCCACACCTACCCGCCCGGCGCCCGCCCCAATCATCGCCGTGTTCGGCTGGGGCTGGCCGGCAAGTTCCCTCACATAGACATTGTTCTAATGAATCAGCCAGCAATACTTTTCTCTCACATAAATGAATCAGCAACTATACGAATCAGTCAACAGCCTGCATACGTCTACGAGCGAGGGAGGGAAGTAGATGTAGCAGATGCCATCTCCTTCTTCCTCCGGATCGTAGCTTGACGGAGCGTAGCGGGCAGGGAAGCGGCCATGTCGTCGTCGGTCCAGCACGGCTCGTCGAGGGGCCAGGCATGGTGAGTACTAGTAGTGAGCGCTGCTGGTGCTGCTGGCTATTTGAATGGCGGTGGTTTGATGCAGAATTCCGTTGCTTTCGCGTGTCTGCTGATGATGGGTTCTGTATCTCGCGCCAGGTTCTGCACCACGGTTTTTTTTTGGCTAGGGTTTTTCTACTTGTTGCACATAAATGAAAACATAATATAACACGATGATAAGAGATTACCTTGATTTACTAGCTTTACCATGCCTTGATATCCTACCGTTACAAAATACAAAAAATAAAAAATCACTTCAAACATTAGGTAATAACGTATCTAGGGTTACAAAATTGACGTAATATATACTAAATCAATGCGTAAAATTTGATAAGGGGAGAGAGGATACCTTGCTCGCGAAGATGTATGGATCAAATCTAAGTATCCAAGGTCAAATTCGTCGATTCAAGAGATTGGACGGGTTAGGGAGAGGAAGAAACCGAGAGAGGGGGGGGGGGGGGGGGGGGGGGATGAGGAAGAAATGAGAGTAGCGTCGACAAGGAAAACTTGGCTTCGGGTCTTGAATCCATGCTCGGTGTCAGAACACATGGCACCGAGGTCGGCGCCATGTGTTCTGGCGTCGAGGTACCAGCCACGTGAACGTCACCTTGGATGCCCTGCTGTGCATGGCCAGGCACCTCGTCGTCAAGATATGTGGCGCTAAGACGTGTTACCTCGACGCCATGAGTCCTGGCGCCGACCCCCAAGGTAAAAAAAATGAGTTTAAGTCTTCCAGGGATCAAACGTAAATTTTTTTAAAAAAGGTTAAATTGTAAAAAAAAAATAGGCATGTTCCACGACCCAATCGTTCCACGATGTTGTGACTATGGATTGTCCACAGAAGACCTTGATCTCGTCGTGACGAGGTTGATCAGGTGCATGTTTGGACTATATAAAATATAAATATATTGCTCCAGCCGTGCTCTAGCTTCTTGTGGCTCTTGCCACGGAGCACCTGAAAACAGCTCTTATGAAGAAATCAAGAGGAGTCGAAGTCGTTTTTCTACTGAAGAGTTGGAGCTGCAAAAACATGACTTCTCAAGACTCCTTTTCTCACAAACTTATATAAATTATAACAAAACTACCAATGAAACTGTTTTTTTATAAATGTCTTTCAAAACGGTTTCATCTCCACAAAAGGTGACAGAGCTAGAGCCCTACCAACTGATCCTAATTTTTGGTACTACCTCCGGTCACAAAACAAGTTGGTCAGACCTTAAAAATAAAAAATGTCGATAACTATTTTTTTTTATTTTAGCATTTTGGTACTACCTCCGGTCACAAAACAAGTTGGTCAGACCTTGAAAATAAAAAAATGTCGATAACTATATATATTTTTTAGCAACATGTCGTTTATATGTCTGGATTCATGTTAAACAATACTTGGAACAGGCCAGGAGAAACCGGCTAACTGATAATTTCAATTTATATTAGCTAGGAGAAACTAGCTAACAACTAATCAATTTTTAGCTGCTAGGACAAAATAAAGAGGCTAATAAGCATGTCTATTTCTTTTCTAATAAAAAAGAACATGTATATGTCCTGCATGCCTCTATGCTAGCAACTAAGAGAGAGGGGAAGAAGAGAGAGTGAGAGCGGAAAGAGAGGAAACGAGGGATTGAGAGGACAATGGAGAAAGGGAGATAGACATATAAGTGTGTGGGGGTAAAGGAGGGAGAGGCAGAGGCAGACATTAAAAAAAAACAAGTTTATGTTTTTCTCTTGGATGCAGAAGAGGTTTGGGATGGTGATACTCTTAAGCTCTCCTTTAGGAGGAGTGTGTATGAGAGACTAATGGAACTTTGGTATGACCTGCTAAGCATAGTAGAGAATGTTAATCTTGTAGAGGAAGAGGATCAGATTATTTGGAGTTATAACTCTAATGGTAGATATTTCGTTCAATCATTGTAAGCAGTGATCACACATAGGGGATCATCCCTGTCTATGTTCATGCTGTTTGGAAGTTGCATATTCCTCCAAGGGTGCAGATTTTCCTGTGGTTGCTGTCCAAAAACAAGCTTTTAACTAGAGGCAATTTGGCCAAGCGTAGAGAAGTCACTGACCAGACTTAGTCTGTTTTGTGGCGAAAATGATACGATTAATCATCTCTCACTACTATAGAATGGACTTGTTGTCCCGGACGGTAACGACCTTTAGTCCCGGTTACCGCGTCGGGACAACGATCCCGGGACTAAAGGTGCCACATTTAGTCCCGGGTCATCGAGCCGGGACTAAAGGCCCTCCAGCCGAGCAAACATGGCCGCACCCTTTAGTCCCGATTGGTAACCCCAACCGGGACTAAAGGTTTATTTTCTTTTTCTTTTTTTTTTAATTTGTTTTTAGTTCAGTTACACATATTTGTTTAATATATAATATGTTTTTATGTACGTATTCTACGCTGCTAATATAAATACACGCACGTATATAATTACATCTAATTCTCATCTCGAGCATTATTATATTCGAATAAAGTATGAACATATATATATTATAGATATATATATATATGTATATATACAACACTTTCATAATCTTGTTCTCGAAAATAACGATATCAATAAACATTTAATTTACATCATTTATTCCTTAGGATCAAAGTAGAACTCGCCGTTGGGATTTAGCACTTTATCCTGTTATTGACTCTTGAACTGCTTTCAGATGGTCTTTTTGCATGACCCTTCGTTTCAACCATTCAGTCTTGCATTTGAAATAAAAGAAAAAGTATTAATACATATATATATATATATTCATTTAAAAATAAATAAAAAATTGATATATACGTACTCTGAGGACATCTTTAGGAGTTCTTATGTGCGTAGTGATAAATTCACAAACGTAGTATCCACACAAGTTATTACCTGGTTCCTGCCACAAACACCACTGTACGAGAAGAAGATTATTCTTATCATCTCACACATAAATTGAAGTACGATATAGTAATTAAACACGTGGGGAAGTGTATATAGTACAACTTACTGTTATTTCAACTACATTAAGTGGTGCCTTGCAATCCTTGCGATGTTGCCGAATAAACTCTTTCCAAACCCTGTGCGACTAATAATGTACGATCGTTAATAAATTATGGCAAAGTCTATTCAATAATAGTTGTGCGCGAGAGATCGAAATTACCCCTGGATAATGTCTATCATATCTTGGTATAGTGCCCGCTCTTTTCTCAACGAGTCAAAGATTACTAACCGACTTGAGTTTAACTCAATGACAATGAGTATCCAGTGAAACCTGCATTGGTTTATACACACACGTACATGCATATAAGTTGTATTGATATTACATAAAATGTGTAGACTACATTATTATTAACACTTACTCAAAGTTGTACGAGAAAAATATTGTTGTCTTGTCATGCTGCTTCACGAAGAACATCATGATATTCTCCTGTGCTTCAGATACCCACCGCTTCTTGACAATAATACCGGTTTTGAATACGATATAAGGATCAATGAAGCCAACACTAGTGTCTTGTATTCTTTGGAGCTCTGACATCTGGAATCTGTATATAAATATAAATTATATATGAGGATAATTATATACATGTACGCATGGAAGTGAGTTTATTAAATAAAAGTAAGAATCACTTACAAACAAAAGGAGCTAATGATTGATTTGTCCAGAGCGTCCAAGTGGAATAGTTGATGCAATTCTTCAAAACTAATATATAAGATGTCATCTCCACGGAAGTAATGATGGTCTCTAAATCTGACAAAGATCCACTGCTCACCCATGCCACACGTCTGCATGTACCACTTGTTGAGCAAGTACATTTGCGTACCCAATTCATTCAGAGCCACAGGGTTGTACAGACTTTTGCCATATTTATAAGTCTTCCAGGTATCAACTTCTAGGTTCTGGATTGGAGCTTTGCCCGTCAATTGATCCAAGGTTAAACCAGTATCTTTAAAAAAAGCATTAAGGGCTTGAACCGACACTTCTCCAGAGTTGTCTGGTCGATAGACTTCTATGTTGGAACCATATTCATTAGCAACAACAAGATTTTACATTGGTTGCTTCTGTTGTCCGAGCTGTGGGACATCCTTCCCTGATGCTCTTTTCCTTTTCTTATCTGCATCATGTGACTTCACGAGGGAGCGGTCATAGTCTGATAGTGGCGAAGGCTTACGAAGTTCAATCATCTTTTTCTTGTGAGCATCGACCTTCTGCCTCAGCACCTCTCGTGGTAGGTAAAAGTACGGTTTCTCCTTAAGCTTCGCTTGACTCTTGTTTTTTGTATCTATAAAAAAATCTTTCACTTTTTTGTCTTCTTTAGCTGCTATTTGCTCATCAGTCTTTTTAGAAAGTATTTCTTGAGAAATAACTCTTTTTCTCGGGGTCTTCTTTGCCGCCGGGACCTTAGATGTCTTTGTAGTGAGTCGCTGTGGAGGGGGTGGGGGCGGTGTTGGAGACCGGCGTGGAGGCGATGTGGCCGGTGTTGGTGGAGACCGGCATGGAGGCGTTGGAGATCGTTGTGGAGGCCGTGGGGCCGGTGTAGGAGTTGGCGATCGCCGTGGGGATGAAGTCGTCTCGCCCCCCGTGACGCTGTGATGAGATGGGGAATGAATGATTAGGCTAGGCTGGGGAGAGACCCTGCTACAAAAACAAGTTGTGTGTCAATTATTTTTGAAGCCAATAGAAAATTAATGGAAAATAATATTTCATTCACTTTCATTCGTACCTAGGGTGAGGTAGGGGAAGCGGTGGCGCCCCAGGAATGATGATGAAGCGTTTGCGCCATTGAATAAATGTCTTCTCTGCTTCTCCTAGTGTTTTCTCCCTATCACCGCCTTCAATGTCAAGAGGAACATTGCTGTAACCTTTGAGCACTCTATCGACCGAGACGCTAGCATATCCAGGTTGAATAACTGACCCATGGATTCTTGGTGTCTTCGTTCGGTCTATTAGAGATACAACCCCGATAGCCACCATGATTGATGCATTATTACCATCTGGAATGTGCAGCTCACATGTTGTTAGAGGCTCAGTAATGTCATCAACAGAGAAGCGCAACCCAGCGTCGTCTTGAATAACTGGCAGCTCCGTAGAAGCACAACTGCTTTTCATTTGACCAACGGGGCTAATGGTGACTCTCGACATTGATTGCAATTGCATTTGACTCATTGCTAACTGCACTTGCCTCTTGATCTCCTCCTACATTCTTGCCTCAAGAGATTTTTCTCGTTCATGTGATTCAAGCAATGCTTGTCGTGACTCATCAACAAATTGCTCCAATGCACGGATTCGTTCTGCCTCCTCATCCTTCTTTCTCTGACGGCTTCTGTAGGTATCCTTGTCTGCTAGGAATGCGTGTAGCCATGGAACCGCCCCATAGCCTCTTGTTCGACCATCGTGTTCAGGATTCTCTAGGGCATATGTCAATTCATCCTTCTCTCTGTTGGGCTTGAAAACACCACTATCAGCTTCTTTCCTAGCACGAGCTAGTCTCTGTGTTGCTCTCTCAAATTTTTGGCCAAAAATTAGCTTACCAGTATCTGGGTCTAGGCTTCCCCCATGAGCGTAGAACCAATTCTTCGCGCGTTGAGGCCAGTTCTTCTCTATTGTTTCAGGTATGATTCCCTTAGCAGTAATCTCTGCTTCTAGGTTCTACCACTTGGGAATAGCACTCCTATAACCACCTGATCCCATGCGATGATGGTATTGCTTCTGTTGGGCATTCTGTCGATTCCTCATCACACGTTCCTCACTGTCTTGAGATGTCTTGTATTCTATGAAGGCATCCCAATGGGACTCCAACTTGACAAATGCCTTAGCATTGAAATTCAGCGTAGCATTCTTCAAGATAAACTTTTTATACAATGTCTTCTTCCAACTCTGGAACAATGTTACCATCTTCTTCATTGTCCAATCCCTCACTAGCTCCTTCAAAGCATCATCTGCTTGTAATGTGAAATGCTGAGTGATATCTCTCCAAGCTAGGTTCTTGTCACGATCAGATACAAAACTAACATTAGGAGCGGATATCTTCTGCTTCCATTTACGAGCACTAACTGGGATCCTATCCCTTACAATGAACCCACATTGATTGACATATGTCTGAGCATGTGGTCCCAATGATTTGCCGGTGTCGGTGTCGAATTCTGATATTATGAAATGGCCCTCTAATGGCTTTTTTGGCCCTCGGACTTTCCTACTTTTGTCGGTGGTTGATGTAGATCCAGAGACCGGCTACATGAGTAGAAACACAATGATTAATAACAAATATACGTACGCATGCATCTATAAGAGATGATAGATAATCGAATATACCTCGCCAGTATTTTCTTACGCGACAATTTGTTGATCTTCAACCACCGGCATATTCAGGATATCCTCATAATCAGCAAAGTACTGACTCGTGTCATCTACATCCACATTGGTGCCAGCGTTGATAATATCCGCCATTATGTCATCACTCAAGTTATCATCCAGAGCAGCCATTTGTATATTCAAGATAACACATAGATAGAATTACTATGGTACATAACATAAGTACATGTAATAACACATATAGAATTACTAAATCCAATTAAATATAATAACACATAATATTTCATAAGGATAAACAATAATAAGGTATAGGCTTTGGAATCGAATCAAAAACACTTTCGATCCAAAAACATGGAAATAAGTACATGTATATATATACACATAGAATGATACAATATATTTTCTCTCTCTCAACACATAGAAATAAGTGCATATGTCTATATCTCTAGATATGCATGTGATACACATAGAATGTCTCTCTAGATACAATTTTCTCTCTCTCTCAACACATGAAAATAAGTACATGTATATATACATATAGAAATAATTAAGTACATATGTATACATATAGAATCTCTCTCTAGATATAATATATATAGAGAGATAGAATATATAATTACTAAATCCAATTAAATAAATCTAACATGAAATTAGATAAACTAGTAATAGATAATACATTTTAATCTAACATATATAAAAAAACTATAATAAAAAACTATCTAAAAAAACTATCTAAATAAAATACTAATTAAATTTTAATACATTTAATCTAATATATCAAAAACTATCTAAAAATAACTAAAAAACTAACAATAAACTACTAATTAAAATTTAATACATTTTAATCTAACATACAGCCGAGACTTTGTAAAAAAAATCTAAAAAACATGGCCGATCGAGAGCATGCAGCAGATCAAGAGTACTCGACGGAGGCTGTACGGTGGGCGCGCGGGAAGCGTCGGCGATGGAGGGTGGGGTCGGGTGCGGCGGCGGAGACGAGATACGGCGTTGCAGGCCGAGAGAATGGCGCGGCCGGGCGGGGGTAGACGACGGCAGCGCGGCAGAGATGAGCTCGACGACGACGGATGGCGCGGCCGGGCGGGGCTGAGCGACGGAGGCGAGATCGAAGATGAACAGAACAGACGTTCGATATATATAGGCCGGGACCCTTTAGTTCCTGATGGAAACACCAGCCGGGACTAAAGGACATTTAGTCCCGGCTGGTAAGACCAACCGGGACTAAAGGGTTGGACCTTTAGTCCCAGTTGGTCTTACCAGCCGGGACTAAAGGTATTTTTAGGCGGGCACTGAAATTGCCGCTCACCCTTTAGTCCCGGTTCTTGGTCTGGGCCGGGACTGAAGGCCTGAAAATTTTGGCAACCCGCCAGCGTAATTGGAAAGGCCTGGGATTTTAATTTTGTTTAATACTAGGTTAATCAATTAATTCCATAGCAACTTCAATACTTTGCAATATTTATTTTAAAAAATACTATTGATTAACTAATTATTTATTGTAAATAGGAAAATTTTGTAACCTAAAGTTTTTAATTTCTTTTATGAATATAGAATATAAATGTTACTAATACTAAGTATTTTGTTAATGCAAAAATATATTTGTAACTTAAAATTAATAAAACTAATATTATTCGATAGGAAATTTATTATCACATTATTGTAACGTCAATGTTTCAATTTTGTCTCGGATTTTGACCAAAATTGACAGGAAATTTTGGTTGAACCTATAAAAATAAAGAAAATGTAGTATTTTTTATTTTACAACTTTTTCAAATGAAAAATGGCCTATATAAGGATTGTATATATTTATGAGCTTAACAAACTCGGTATTCAAAACTTTTCAATTTGAGACAATCTAGGGTTCCGAAAACTAGTTTGTAGGCGTCGAAATTTAAAAATCATAAATTTGAACCATTCAAACTTTCTCAAATAGAAAATTGACCAAAACAACAATTGTAGATATTTTTGAGTTTAACAAACTTGGTATTCAAAACTTTTCAATTTGAAGTCATTTAGAGTTCATAATACTAGAGTCAAAGTGTTGTTTTTTTATTTGACCAAATTTGACTTGGTCAAACTTGCTCAAATGAGACACTAAATGACCTCAGATGAAAAAACTCTGAATACCAAGTTTGATCATCTCAGCATGATCTACAATTGTTACATAACTCATTTTCCCATTTGAGAAATTTTTATCAAACACTAGTCACAACTTCTTGAATCTCATATAGACTTTCTAAAACTATGTCACACACTTGTGAAATTTGAACTACATTTTATTCAAGCTTTCTCAAATGAAAAAATGGCCTATATAAGTATTGTAGATATTGATGAGCTTAACAAACTTGGTATTCAAAACTTTTCAATTCGAGACAATCTAGGGTCCCGAAAACTAGTTTGTAGGCGTCGAAATTTAAAAATCACAAATTTGAACCATCCAAACTTTCTCAAATGGAAAGTTGACCAAAACAACAATTGTAGATCTTTTTGAGTTTAACAAACTTGGTATTCAAAACTTTTCAATTTGAAGTCATTTAGAGTTTATAATACTAGAGTCAAAGTGTTGTTTTTTTATTTGACCAAATTTGACTTGGTCAAACTTGCTCAAATGAGACACTAAATGACCTCAGATGAAAAAACTCTGAATACCAAGTTTGATCATCTCAGTAAGATCTACAATTGTTGCATAGATCATTTTCCCATTTGAGAAATTTTTATCAAGCACTAGTCACAACTTCTTAAATCTCATATAGACTTTCTAAAACTATGTCACACACTTGTGAAATTTAAACTACATTTTGTTCAAGCTTTCTCAAATGAAAAAATGGCCTATATAAGGATTGTAGATATTGATGAGCTTAACAAACTTGGTATTCAAAACTTTTCAATATGAGACTATCTAGGGTTCCGAAAACTAGTTTGTAGGCGTCGAAATTTAAAAATCACAAATTTGAATCATCCAAACTTTCTCAAATGGAAAGTTGACCAAAACAACAATTGTATATCTTTTTGAGTTTAACAAACTTGGTATTCAAAACTTTTCAATTTGAAGTCATTTCGAGTTCATAATACTAGAGTCAAAGTGTTGTTTTTTTATTTGACCAAATTTGACTTGGTCAAACTTGCTCAAATGAGACACTAAATGACCTCAGATGAAAAACTCTGAATACCAAGTTTGATCATCTCAGCATGATCTACAATTGTTACATATCTTATTTTCCCATTTGAGAAATTTTTATCAAACACTAGTCACAACTTCTTAAATCTCATATAGACTTTCTAAAACTATGTCACACACTTGTGAAATTTGAACTACATTTTATGTAAGCTTTCTCAAATGAAAAATGGCCTATATAAGGATTGTAGATATCGATGAGCTTAACAAACTTGGTATTCAAAACTTTTCAATTTGAGACAATCTAGGGTCCCGAAAACTAGTTTGTAGGCGTCGAAATTTAAAAATCACAAATTTGAACCGTCCAAACTTTCTCAAATGGAAAGTTGACCAAAACAACAATTGTAGATCTTTTTGAGTTTAACAAACTTGGTCAAACTTGCTCAAATGAGACACTAAATGACCTCAGATGAAAAAACAATTGTGAAGTCATAACATATTACATAACATCCGTCTCTAAAACATAATATATTAAACATGCATCGTTGTATCATGCGGGCACAACCGTGAATTTCTTCTTGACGTATGACCCTTGGTTATGATCTTGTCATAACCATGGAGTGTCTTCATCATTTAACATGATGCTTGGATCTTTCTTCACTATGAAGGGTGGAATTCGGACATTTTTTCGTAATCTTCTGACATGTCTGACTTGTCTTCAATTCTCACTATATTTATTTTTCCAGAAAGAACTATGTGGCGCTTTGGCTCATTGATCATTGAGTTGATGTCTTCGTTTTTTCCTCTCTTTGATTTTGTAGACATGTCTTTCACATAGAACACCTGACTCACATCGGCAGCAAGGACGAATGGTTCGTCTTTGTACCCAATATTGTTGAGGTCCACTGTTGTCATTCCATACTCTTTGTTGACTGTTACCCCTCCTCCGGTCAGCTTCACCCATTGGCACCGGAACAAAGGGACTTTAAAATTAGGTGCGTAGTCTAGTTCCCATATATCTTCTATGCGGCCATAATATGTTTGTATATTCCCATTTGGATCTGTGCCATCTATGCGAACACCACTATTTTGATTGGTGCTCCTTTTATCTTGGGCAACTGTGTAAAATGTATTCTCATTTATCTCGTACCCTTGGTATATGAGGATATGCCATGATGGTTGCCTAGCCAATAAATACAGTTGCTCATCAATATTGTCATCGCCTTGACATTCTTTTCGCAACCAACCACTGAAACTTTCCATGTGCTGACGCCTAATCCAAGCTTCAGTCTTCCCTAGAAATTTGGATCGTAAGAACTCCTTATGTATCTCGATGTACGGATGCACTAATGATGAGTTCTAAAGAACTGTGTAGTGTGCTTTATTGAAATAATCGTCTTTCATGCCAATATATGTTTTCTTCCCTAAAGTTTCTTTACCACTGAGTCTCCCCTCGTATCGCAATTCAGGAACGCCAATCGGGGCAAGGTCAGGAATAAAGTCAACACAGAACTCAATGACCTCCTCTGTTCCATAGCCCTAGGCGATGCTTCCTTCAGGCTTAGAACGGACTTTCACATATTTCTTCAAGACTCCCATAAACCTCTCAAAGGGGAACATGTTATGTAAGAACACAGGTCCAAGAATACTAATCTCCTTCACCAAATGAACTAGGAGGTGTGTCATGATATTAAAGAAGGATGAAGGGAACACCAACTCAAAGCTGACAAGACATTGAACCACATCATTCTGTAGAGTAGCTAGTTCCACTGGATTGATTGCCTTCTAAGAAATTGCATTGAGGAATGCACATAGCTTCACGGTGGCTAGACGTACATGTGGAGGTAGAATTCCTCTTAAAGCAACTAGAAGCAATTGCGTTATAAGCACGTGACAGTCGTGGGACTTTAAGTTTAGGAATTTCTTATCTGGCACATTTATTATACCCTTTATATTGGAGGAGAATCCCGATGGGACCTTGATGCTGCTTAGACATTCGAACATGCTGTCCCTCTCTTCTTTGCTAAGCGTGTAGCTAGCAGGACTTAAGTAATGACGTCCATCATCTGTCTTCTCTGGATGAAGGTTGTCTCATTCTTTCATGCCCTGCAAGTCTTGGCGTGCTTCAAGTGAATCCTTTGGCTTCCCGTACACACCCATAAATCCTAACAGGTTTACACAAAGATTCTTTGTCAGGTGCAGCATGTCGATTGCGTTGCGGACCTCTAGGACTTGCTAATAGGGTAGCTCCCAAAAGATGAACTTCTTCTTCCACATGGGTGCGTGCCCCTTATTTTCTTTGGGAACAGATTCACTGCCTTGTCCCTTTCCAAATACTACTTTCACATCCTTGACCATTGCGAGTACATCTTCCCCGGTTCGGTTATGAGGCTTCTTCCGGTGGTCTGGCTTACCTTTAAAATGCTTACCTTTCTTTCTTACTTGGTGATTCAAAGGAAGGAATCGATGATGGCCAAGGTACATGACCTTTCGACATCTTTTCAAATATATACTGTCAAGGTCATTAAAACAATGTGTGCATGCATTATATCCTTTGTTTGTCTGACCTGAAAGATTACTTAAAGCAGACCAATCATTGATTGTTACGAACAACATTGCTCGTAGGTCAAAGTGTTCTTGTTTGTACTCATCCCAGACACGCACACCTGGTTTGTTCCATAAAACTAGAAGTTCTTCAACTAATGGCTTCAGATAGACATCAATGTCGTTGCCAGGTTGCCTCAGATCTTAGATGAGGATCGGCATCATAATGAACTTCTGCTTCATACATAACCATAGAGGAAGGTTGTAGATACATAGAGTAACTGACCAAGTGCTATGACTAGTGCTCTGCTCCCCAAAAGGATTCATACCATCTGTACTTAAGGCGAACCTTAAGTTTCTAGCCTCATTTGCAAACTCTAGAAATTCTCTGTCTATCGCTCTCCACTGGGACCCATCAGCTGGGTGTCTTAGCATATTGTCTACCTTATGGTCTTCTTTATGCCACCGCAACAACTTTGCATGGTCTTTATTTCTGAACAAACGTTTTAAGCGTGGTATTATATGAGCATACCACATAACCTTGGCAGGGATTTTCTTTCTAGGACGTTGTTCACCCTCGACGTCACTAGGATCATCGCACCTGATCTTATACCGCGATGCTTTACATACCGGGCATTTATCCAAATTCTCGTATTCATTGCCATGGTAGAGGATGCAGTCATTAGGACATGCATGTATCTTCTAGATTTTTAATCCCAATGGGCAGACAACCTTTTTTGCTTCGTACGTAGTGGTGGGCAATTCATCTGGCTTTGGAAGCATCTTCTTTATGAGGTTCAATAAATTCCTAAATGCCTTGTCGGATATATCATTCTTTGCCTTCCACTATAGCAATTCTAGTGTTGTACCCAGTTTTTTTTGCCCCTCTTCGGCCGTCGGGTATAGCAACTTCCTATGATCCTCAAGCATGTGCTCAAACTTAACTTTCTCTTTTTCACTTTCCAATTCTTGTTGTGCATCACGAATGGCATCGCCAAGAGCATCACCGAGATCATCTTCTACCGCTACCTCTTCTTCATCTCCCCCCATTGTAGTATCATCAAAGGCACCATACTGAGCAATAATGTCATCAATGTCTAAATCTTTTCCTTCACCTTCTTCCATCATGACCCTGCTTTCTCCATGCTTAGTCCAACATATATAGTTTGACATGAAATCTGACTTAAGCAAATGTGAATGAAGACTCATTGAGCTTGAATATTCTTTTAAATTCTTACATAGGGCATATGGACAGCACATGAAACTATCCCGCTTATTTGCCTCGGCCACACCTAAGAAATAGTGCAAGCCCTCAATAAAGTCTTGGGAGCGGCGATCGGCATTGTACATCCAATGGCGTGACATAATCTGTATTACACGACAAATTATGAAAACCTTGAACATAATTAAGTATTTTATTACACAACATAAATGACACACACACGGTTGATTAATTAACTAAGCCTAGCTATAACGTAAGCAATCCCAACTATCACTAAACAAACTAAAACTACAATACACTTCAGTAACATAATTATTTCGTGATCGTACGCAACTAAAACAGACAAATTATTCTTCTGTTGAATATCAATAAGCTTCTCCTGCTGGCTCACTGACTCATCAGCAGCAGCCGCTACCTCAAGCGCACCCAAATTCTGCACGTATGTAGCATAATCTTCCTCCCAGTACCAACCATCGCATCCATTGCCCTCCCACTGAAATTAAAGCCAAAAAATATTTAGTCAAAAATATTCAAGAAAAGCAGATCAATTAGCCATAATTATAAAATGCGTAAGAAACTCACATCGCGATCCGGACACTTGTAGAAAACACGACCCTTGTTGGGTCCCTGTCTCTTGACTCGGTACTCTATCACAATCTTCTGCTTACACTTGCCGCAGATAATGAGAGGGAGTTCTGGCCTCAGTCGTTTCGCAACCAAACGAGAGGCCGAGGATCCGGTACCAGTTGTCATCTACTTTCTATACTTATTTTTGCAAACTAGTGTAAATTTCATATTTTCTAAAATGATATATTTAAATAAAACTAGTACGGATTTCACATGTTTCAATAAATAACCATCCGTACTAGTTGACCTTGCTTACGTGATCATCTCGGCTAGCATTTCTCCACCGGACGACACCATACTTGGCCAAGGAAGAGCTCCGATTCTACGAGAAAGGGAACACGGTCTTCCACGACCGTTGCCGCTCTCCCTCATAGAATCAAAGTTCCTCATTGACGTCCGTTACCGCTCGGCAGAGAACATGTTGGCCGAGCTAAACACGGTCCGCAAGTTCAACTAGTACGGATTTTCTATAAATTTCTAACTATTTACTAAGTTTTTCATTTCATGGAAAATTTAATTCTAAAAAAAGGCATGATTTCTAAGTAGTTCATTTCATGGAAAAAATAATTCTAAGTGACCTGCTCGATATCGGCGAGCTCATGGACGTTTAGGTTGCCGAGGATAGTAACATTTGTAGATGACATTTATAGGTCTGAAGTTATCAAATATCCATCAAATTATAGCTCAAAAACATGTTTCAATAAATAATCATCCGTACTAGTTGACCTTGCTTACGTGATCAACTCGGCGAGCATTTCTCCACCGGACGGCACCGTACTTGGCCAGGGAAGAGCTCCGATTCTCCGAGAAAGGGAACACGGTCTTCCACGACCGTTGCCGCTCTCCCTCGTAGAATCAAAGCTCCTCCTTGACGTCCGTTACCGCTCGGCAGAGAACAGGCTCGCCGACCTGAACATTGTCCGCAAGTTCAACTAGTACGGATTTTCTATAATTTTCTAACAATTTTCTAAGTTTTTCATTTCATGGAAAATTTAACTTTAAAAAATAAAAGGCATGATTTTTAAGTATTTCATTTCATGGAAAAAATAATTCTAAGTGACCTGCTCGATATCGACGAGCTCGTGGGCGTTTAGGTTGCCGATGATAGTAACATTTGTAGATGACATTTATAGGTCTGAAGTTATCAAATATCCATCAAATTATAGCTCAAAAATATGTTTTAATAAATAACCATCCGTACTAGTTGACCTTGCTTACGTGATCATCTCGGCGAGCATTTCTCCACCGGACGGCATCGTACTTGGCCAAGGAAGATCTCCGATTCTACGAGAAAGGGAACACGGTCTTCCACGACCGTTGTCGCTCTCCCTCGTAGAATCAAAGCTCCTCCTTAACGTCTGTTACCGCTCGATAGAGAACATGCTCGCCGAGATGAACACGGTCCGCAAGTTCAACTAGTACGGATTTTCTACAATTTTCTAACTATTTTATAAGTTTTTCATTTCATGGAAAATTTAATTCTAAGATCACGTAAGCCACCGGGGACGAGGATGGCGCGTGCTCCAGCGAGGACGAGCGAGGCATGATTTTGATGAACTAATTTAACTTTTGTTTATCCAAACATATATGCAAATCATCATGTGATTTTGAGCTAAAAATGACATATAAAATCATAATAAAGTCCAACATATAAAGTTACACATGCATCTACATCGCAAAATGAGATAAGCTACTGATAAAATATAAGAGGATTAAGTTTGTTACCTCCAAAATCGAAGAGCAACACCAATGGAGGGGGAGAGAGCAAGAACAACAGCAAGCTGAAGAACAGAGACAGTGAGTTTGAATGGAATGGCTCGGGCTCGGGGAGGAAGAAATGGGCTGAATTATAGGCCGAGATGATTAGTTCCGGTTAGGGGTCCAAACCGGGACTAAAGATTAATCTTTATTCCCGGGGCATCACCCAAACCGGGACTAAAAGCTTTAGTCCTGGTTGGTATTACCAACCGAGCCGGGACTAAAGATCCCTGCCCCGCGGATGACCGTTGGGCAGGGACCTTTAGTCCCGGAGACAAAAAAATGCCGAGGCTAATGCGAAATTGGGACATCATTCTAAAGTCTGTTCTCTAGTAGTGTCTTTTTAAAACCTGAGTGGTGAATGTAGCTTTGAAATCATGACCTCACGCTGGATTGCTAATAAACGCTTTGATGTGGCTAATATTGCTTCTTATGCTATTTTATGGTGTCTTTGGAAGATACGTAATAATTTGTGTTTTTCAGGGAGAATGTTGGACAAGGGAGAAGATGGTGTTCGTAGGACTTGCAAAGATGTTGAGAAGATGGATACTGATGTTCAAGCAAGAGGTGGGGGAACAAGTGATGTCTTAAGCGCAAAAGCTGGAAACCCAGGCTCATCAACCGCCGCAAATCTGCTGGGCGGATATGAGGACAACTCTCAACGCATCTGGGTTGGAGACGTTGGCCTCTCATCCTTCGGATCAGGACTACACCTCGTGATTCCATCTAGCTTTGATAGTTTGAGAGTGGGCCAGGAGAACCCTTGTGTTGATTATTGCACTGTTCTCTTGGCTCATAAGCCATGGCTGAAAGTACTATTGGCTGATTTGTTGTGAGAGAAAAATACTGTTCGTTAGCTGAAAAAGTATGACTTATAAGCCAAGCGAACATGACGTATGTTGATTATGCTTGTTCCAACCTTTCGGTCGTTTTTGGTGGGCGCGCCGATACTCTCTGAATGATGTTTTGCTTTATGCGTAATAAAGTGGGGGAAACCTTCTCTCTAAACAAATGTTAATATACTGAGTTGGTAGAACAACTAGTGAGATTATGGAAGATCTTTTGTGGTTTATATACGTATAAACTTAAGTTAGAACGAGAGAGAAATGTGAGATAAAGGGAAAAAAAGTTGGCCACGAAGAGAGTGGGGGAGGGGCAGATGGATATGGAGAGATAGAGAAGGACGAGGGAAGGCATGAACGCAAGCTATCAATCCAACTTAATTATAATTAATTTGATGGAGAGGGGGAGAGGAAGCGACGGATGAAGAGGGGGATACCAGTGATTCAGCATGGATAGGGATATCCAGATTTGGAAAAAGTCTACTTAACCCCCCACCTATCATACTTGGTCTATTTCACCCCCTCAACTATGAAACCGTCTGTTTTACTCCCTGAACTATCTAAAACCGTCCGTTTTACCCCTGGGCGGTTTTTCAGCGGCGGTTCTGGTACAGTAACATCGGGTTGCTACAGTAACGGTGGTTTGCTACAGTCCCCGTGGTTTTGAATTTCCTTTTTTTTTATTTTCGGTGAATTTTTGAAAAATCATAGTAAATCATAGAAAAATCATAAAATAAAAAATCTAATTTTATTGGACTCCACATGAGTAGATCTACATAGTGAATATATAATACGGTATACTTTAGTACAAAATTTTTACTGTAGCCTTAGATTAATTGGAAAATCTAATTTTGTCTGTAATTAATTGGAATAATTCATAGCTGCAGCTTCTATGGTCCAATTATGGTGAAATTTTTATGGTACGCTAATTATTGTATGCTTGAACTATAGTAAAAATTTCGTACTCATTGCACTATGTATAACTTAGTTATAGATAAATTCTAATTAATTACAGACAAAATTGGATTTTCCAATTAATCTAATGCTACAAAAAAAATTGTACTAAAGCATACCGTATTATATATTCACTGTGTAGATCTACTCATGTGGAGTCTAATAAAATTAGATTTTTCATTTTATGATTTTTCTATGATTTACTATGATTTTTTAAAAATTCACCGAAAATAAAAAGGAATTCAAAACCACGGGTACTGTAGCAAACCAACGTTACTGTAGCAAACCACCGCTGAAAAACCGCCCAGGGGTAAAACAGATGGCTTTAGATAGTTCAGGGGGGTAAAACAGACGATTTCATAGTTGAGGGGGTAAAGTAGACCAAGTATGATAGGTGGGGGGTTAAGTAGACTTTTTCCTCCATATTTAAGAGTTTGTGCATACTTGCTTTCATGCAAATCCCATATCCGGCATCCAACCGACTTTGACCAGACAAGTCAAGGCTGCAGCAAAATCTCTGTGCATATCCTCTGCTCTAGCTGGGATCAGCGGCCTATTTGTTTCAGCTGAATTGACTTATAAATCATGGCTGAAAGTACTGCTGGCTAGTTTGGTGTGAGAGAAAAATATTATTCAAGCCGTAGATTATAAGTCAGATATGAACGAATAAGCTGAAACGAACGTGCTGCAGATTGTTAGAATATCATCACAGGCCTAAACCACGGGCTTGACATTAGGAGATCATCCATGCGTGCACGCGCCCGTACCCTGCCCGCGCACGCGTTATTTCCCCTTGAGCCCGGTCAGTGGACGCGGAATTAAAATGGTCAGCTCGACCGCACCGCACGGGGAGACCCAGACGCAGCCCCCCGCTCGCGATTTGCGTCTTCAACGCCGCCACCGCCTGTGGAAGCGCACTGAAGGCCGCAGCTACGAAGTCAGCCTCAGCCCCACAGAAATGAAATGATTCGCCCACCGCGGCCTGTTTCGTTTTGGTGCCTACGGAGCCCATCAAGGCACGAAGGTTCATATAAAAACCAGGAAGTGGAATTACATGATAACAAGTCATAAACGGAATTCGGGTTTTCCAAACAGAAATGGAATTTAATACATGCTATCTCTGTGAGCACCTATGAAAATGCGAGCACGCGTACCAAATCATTGACTTTTGAACCAGATAGACAGCTTTCACAACAAACATTCTAACCAGTTAAGCTAAGCTCAGTTCACTGAAACAAAAAACTGCTCCAGCTGATATTATGCAGTTTCTAACACACTCGCTACGCCCTTAAACCCGCCACAAGGAGGAAACAAAATAGCTTACAACTACTACCTCCGTCTTGAAAAGAATGCAATTATGTGTTCCGTGCCATGAAAAGTGGTTCACGTTTGACCAAGTTTTTAGTGAATAATATTCATATTTATGGCTTTAAATTAATTTATTATGAGAATACATTTTATAATTAATCTAATGGTTTTTATTTGGTATCATAAACATGGATACTTTTTTTATCTATAATTGGTCAAACTTAAGGTACTAAAACGTGACACTCTGAAGATCTTGATGAGTGCACATGCGTGACAAACAATCTCGAGTGGACTTTTGATAAGTTTTTTTTTTTTGTCAAAAACAGCTCTATTCCTGCTTTTCCATATTGCCCAACAAATGGCAGAAAAACCCCATGGGTGATATTTCTCCCCAAAGGGAAGCCACTTTTCACACCACAACCAACACTGTTGAAGATTCATTGGTATATTTGAAGTGCCAAAGCATCTGGCCACAGAGCACTGAAAAAATAAATGTGAAATGGTTTCTTCCTCATCACAAAAAACACAGCTAGAATCACCTTGCCATTTCCTTTTCAGTAAATTATCCTTGGTTAAAATGGCCTCATTAGACATTAACCATAAGAAGATATTAACTTTTTCAGGAATTTTACCTTTCCAAATCCTTCTGTTATAAAACCCAGTGGAGGAGCTAGTGAGAGCATTGTATACTGACTTAACAGTAAAGTTACCTTTTTTCCTAACAGCCACACAACAGAATCAGCATCAGTACTTAATTGAAAATTAGATACGTCTCTCCAAATAGCCTCCCAAGCCACTCTCAACTCAGCATAAAGCCATCTTCTAAAAGAAATCTGAATCCCACTCAAAGCATGTTCAACAGTGATGTTCTTGTTTTCACATAACTCAAAAAGCACAGGAGCAATCACAGAGATAGGTTCTTTATATAACTAGGGATCTAGCCAAAACCTGGTTAAGTTTCCATTGCCTATTGATATGCCTCTCCCCTGAAGATATATATCTTTGATTTTAAGCAAGTCATACCACATAGGAGAGTCATTCAGTTTGTGCTTCACCTCATGAATTGTTTGATTTTTCAGATATTTGTACTTTACAATATTCTGCCATAGCCCTTCCTCCTTTTCTAATTTCCACCACCATTTGCACATCAAACTTATATTCATTCTTCTCAAATCTTTAATCCCCAGACCACCTTTCTTTTTGCTTTTCGCACATGAACCTGTTTATCAGCTCACATGTATTCAAGATATGTGGCAACGTGATACAATATCCGTTCCAATCAACAAAAGATATGGCCTCCTTTGAGTCTTTGACCTCCTCTCTTCGGTTTAAAATGTATAATCCAGACTTTCCTAATTTGTGGTTTTTGTATGATTCAAGTAAAGAGGCTAACAAAATAGTGTAATAGTGGCATTGTGCCTTTGACCTTCTCTCTTGGCTCTGAGATGATCCAAAACGTGGCCTTTTTTACATCGGCGCTACTAGCACACGGACGTCCGGCGCCTAGCTGTGTCCAGACGCAGGTTCCAGACATCCGATTCGACCAAACCATCAAATCCCGCTACTTCCTCTACACACGATTCGATCCACACCAAAGAGCATGCAGCAGGACTGCCGCGCCTTCATCTCTGTGGCACCCCGTACCCCACCACGTCCCTGTCCCCGTCCGTCCTAGAGGTCATATTTTCTCATTGGGCTTCCCCAAGGACGTCCTCAATATAATCTCGTACAACATTAAGAATATCATACTGCAACATCTCAAACAATAGTACTGCAACATCGCAAAATCAATCATGAAACATGAAAATGGAAACATCTCAAATCACCTTTTAGTGCTGCAACATTTGAAAAAGGTAATTTCAACAATTAAATTCGCTTGCCACAACACGTAGAAGTTAAAACTCACAAGTGCAACATTAGGGGAAAATACAATCCCAACATTAAAACTCCATTTCTGCAACACATGAATCACCTATTGCAATATTCGAAATCATCTGTTGCAACTCCCTTTCTACAATTTCGGTTTTGGTCCTTTCTCCATCCGACTTTGTTTCAACAATTCAAAATTTGAATTTTAAAATATAAGAATTCGAATAGATTTTTGGGATAGTAAATGATTTCAAATGAAAACGTTATCAACAACAAAGTTGTAGAAATCATAAAGATCTATAACTTTTATTTTGGTCATTTCTTTATCTGACTTTGTTTGAATAATTCAAAATTTGAATTTCAAAATATGAGAGCTTCAAACATATTTTTGGGATAGTTAATGATTTCAAATGAAAAAGTCGTCAACAACAAAGTTGTACAACCCAACATGATCTACAACTCTTGTATTGGTAATTTCTTTATCCGACAAAATGGTAGTATACATTGTTCACAATTGGGTACATCTTTCATATTAATCACTTATAACTATGTGAGAGATGTATCAATTTGTGAACAATGTCTATTGCCACCTTGTTAAAATCATTTGAGTTTTTTATATGGTGATTAGATAACAAAAACATGTTACCATGCAAAATTGTAGAATTTTCTGACAAAATTTAGAATTATTACAATTATTTGATCTTAATTTAGGAATAGAAGGATGAATTATCCCTAGCAAACAAATGTTTTTCCCTAACAACTCTGGGATATGGGATAGAGTGAAATGTATGACTATAGATATGTTCTTTGTAAAAAAAATTTGACTCCTATTGGAGGTACGCATAGTTCACTTTGGAATGACTTTCGGTAAGCATGCAGAAATTTATTTAAAAGATAGAAAATATCAAATGAGTTTCAATTTTTTTTGAAACTCCTACACAACAACATATACGTAGGCTATTGCTTGTTAAAAAAGTTCCAGAAATACCAACTATTAAGAATAGAAATACCAACTATTCATGTGTTCTTCGTTCCAAATCAGTTCATCTAACTGGACGGAATTAGTACTTGGAAGAAAATTCCCCCAACTTGGCACAAACACTTGCTGTAGCCTGGTGGTTAGACTTCTTTGGTTCCTTGTCGAGGTCTTGGGTTCGAAGTCTCAACTAAGGAATAATTTTTTTTCTGATTTAATTTTTCTATTCTCTCACTGACATGTTAAGAACAATGTATGTTGAAGTAAGTCACAAACAATGAAGTGGTGTGGTGGTACGGTGCGTTTGGCTTTAGTCTAAGGTTTTGGATTCAATTCCCTTAGCCAGTATCTTTTTTTGCCCTTTTCACGTCAATTCCCTTGGTAGATGGGCTCCAGCTTACAGCTGACGCCAGCAGGCCTGCTCGGACCAGGCACAAGCATGCAGCCTAGCCCATATTTTTTTGGTTTTGAATTTCAAATGATTGGACCAAACATGTATAAGGAAACATGCCCGAAAAAATCATAAATACAACCATGATGTGGTGGTAGGACATGCTCATCTTTAGTGGCAGGTCGTGGGTTTGAATCCTCCTCACCCCTATTTTTTGGTATATTATTCAGAAATGCGTGGAGCATTTTGTCTATTGCAACCATTTTTGGTATATTGCAATACTTTTAGGCCGTTGCATCAGGGGTAGTCTAATGCGTGGAGCATTTTATCTATTGTAACCATTTTTTGTATATTACAACACTTTTATGCCGTTGCATCAGGGGTAGTCTATAGCAACACAAAAAAAATCATGGCAATATTAACATGATATTGCGTCCATTTAGGATTGTAGTTGCAATAAGTACTTAACAATTGCAACGCCACAAAAGATTATTACAACCCCAGAAAACCGTGGCAATAGGAACATGCTATTGCATCCATTCGGAAATCTTGTTGCAATAACCACCCTAGCAATTGCAACACCATGGAACATTATTGCAACCCATAATAACCGTTGCAATAGTTACATGCAAAAGCATCCAAATCCAATATAGTTGCAATAACACCAAGTAATTGCAACGAAAACCAATACTATTGCAACTCAAAAATGCCATTGCAATAATGCCAACTAATTGCAACACAATTCTTAAATGGTTGCAGTAGCGCAAGCGTGTTGCAACGACAAACCACACATATTGCAACAAATTTAGTCCTGTTGCATTATCGGCACATATTGCAACCATTTTTTGAAAAAGGTTGTAATACGACCCACCTATGGCAACCAAATTAGTGATGTTACAATCATGTGGCATGACATTAGAGGTAGAACCTTGTAGTGAGATCTGAGCTTATACACATGAACGACAACATTATGTGAAAAGATAGAGAACCTGAAGACTCTGTCATTGAGATAGCGCACATTGAAAAGTTCAGCAGAACCACCAATGGTGGCTTGAAGAATGGTGGCCACAGAATCCTCTATCAACTTGTACTTGCAACGACCGAAGGAAGCCACGAGAAGGAAGCATTTGGAAGGAAAAGCTGGATGAACACAAACCGAGGTGCCAAAAGCTTGTAGAATCGCAGCTTCCACCACCTTCCCTGGCCAGAAGTTGAGACCCCGACTGTTATGACTGTAGGATCATCGATCTAGACTTTGACCATTCTATTCGGTACAACATGTAAAACGGTAGATCCTAGGACATGTAGAACGGTCTACAGAGAGACATGGAGAGAAAAGGAAGGGTACCGAACCTGAGACCGCAGGGGTGGAGGATCCAGTAGCCTCCATCAGGTTCGTCGATGTAGGCTGCGCACGGGCAGCGACGGTCGGTGAAGAGAGGCGACGCAGTGGAGACGATGATGACGGTGGCGGCTTCCCGTCGCTGGCTACGCGCCCTCTTCGAGATCGGACTAGGGTTTTGTCGGTGGGTTTGCGGCTCACGGCAAACCTCGTGCTTTGAGCCGCCGGCCCCCACCTCTCTATATAGCGCAGTGCGACGGGGGCCCACCAACCATGTAGGGTTGGGCGCCCCCGATCAGGGCGCGAAACCAAGGCCCAATAGGCCGTTGGGCCTATTGGTCAGGAGATCAATCTAACATTCTCCCCCTTGATCTCACTATTACTTTTATCTTTAAACTTTAAACTTCAATCCTTTAAACCTTACTCATTTCTTCACAGATGATGCATAGAGCATGTTTCATCGTCTTGGTCAATCGCCGATAGATTTGACAGCTACAATGCACGTCTCTGATCTGAAATAGTTACTTTGACTTTTGGGCCCTTTATAGTCCAGGAATCATAGGCTTTCCCTTAAACCCATGCCGGCTACATGTTCTCTGAACACGTTGGGTGGTAAGCCTTTTGTAAGCGGATCCACGAGCATCTTTTCGGTACTTATATGCTCAAGACTTATCATTTGATCCCGGACTTTATCCTTCACAACATAATACTTTATGTCAATGTGTTTGGCAGCACCACTTGACCTATTGTTGTGAGCATACTGTACTGCTGGATTATTATCGTAGTATAACTTCAGTGGTCTATTGATGTCGTCAACCACCTTCAAACCGGGTATGAACTTCTTTAGCCAGTTCACCTGCCCCGTTGCCTCATAACATGCTACAAACTCGGCATACATTGTGGACGATGTAGTGACGGTTTGCTTTGAGCTTTTCCATGAAATAGCTCCCCCTGCGAGAGTAAACACATATCCAGACGTGGATTTTCTATTATCTTCCGCATAATCAGAATCTGAATATCCCACTATATGGAGTGAATCAGATCTTCTATACGTCATCATGAGGCCTTTCGTTCCTTGCAAATAACGCAAGACTTTCTTTACTAATTTCCAGTGTTCTATTCTAGGATTGCTCTGGAATCTGCCAAGTAACCCGGTAACAAATGCCAAGTCAGGGCGCGTACACACTTGAGCATATTGCAAGCTTCCGACAGCTGAAGCATATGGAACCACTTTCATTTGATCGATCTCATATTGGTTCCTGGGGCATTGAAAATCCCCATATCTGTCGCCCTTGACTATAGGAGCAGGTGAGGGACTACATTTGTGCATACTAAATTTCTTTAAGACTTTTTCTATGTATGCCTTTTGTGACAGTCCTAATACCCCTTTACTTCTATCTCGGTGAATCTCAATCCCTAGAACGAACGAAGCTTCACCAAGATCTTTCATATCAAATTTTGAGGACAAAAACTTCTTTGTTTCCAGTAGTAGACTGACATCACTACTAGCAAGTAAGATATCATCCACATACAGGACAAGGAAGATAAACTTCCCATTCTTAAACTTTGCGTAGGCACAATTGTCCTCAACATTATCTTTAAACCCAAAATTCTTTATTGTCTGATCAAACTTCAAGTACCACTGTCTTGAAGCTTGTTTTAATCCATAGATAGATTTCTTTAGGCGGCATCCCAAACGTTCTTTTCCTTCCATGACAAAACCTTTCGGTTGTGCCATGTAAACATTTTCCTCTAAGTCTCCGTTGAGAAATGCCGTCTTTACATCCATCTGATGTAATTCCAAATCGTAATGTGCCACTAATGCCATTATAATTCTGAAGGAATTCTTACATGAGACTGGAGAAAAGGTCTCAATGTAATCAATCCCCTCTCTTTGTGTAAAGCCTTTTGCCACAAGTCGGGCTTTATATCTCTCTATATTCCCTTGAGAGTCAAGTTTTGTTTTGTAGACCCATTTACAGCCTACTGTTTTGGCTCCTTTAGGAATTATCTCCAAATCCCAAACTTTATTTGCATTCATTGATCTCATCTCATCTTCCATGGCCTCAAGCCACTTTGACGAATGATCACTTTTCATGGCTTTTTCAAATGAGGTGGGATCATCCTCCATTTGAAATTCTTCAGTGTTGTACACTTCATAATCAGCAGGAATAGCTGATTTTCTAACTCTTTGAGACCTTCTAGGGGCCTCCTCAATTGGCACATTTTCTGTTTGAGGCTGTTGTTGCTCCCCCTCATGTGTGGCAATAGGTTCTATAGGATCCTAAAGCACAGGTTCCTCATCTTCATTCATTGTTGCCACAGGCGGGATAACAACAGGTGCTGGCACCACAGTGTCTTGTCCTGTTGGTGTAGCAACAGTAGGTAGTGAGAAAAATGGCTCATGAATGATCGGAATGGGTGCATACACCCGCTTCTCTTCAAGGTCAATTTCTTGAGCTACCATGCTCCCCCTAATCATTTCATCCTCTAGGAAAACAGCGTGTCTCGTTTCCACAAACTTCGTATGTCTGTTAGGACAGTAGAAACGAAAACCTTTTGACTTTTCTGGGTAGCCAATGAAATGGCAACTCACTGTTTTGGGATCTAGCTTCCCAATGTTTGGGTTAAAAACTTTAGCCTCAGCAGGGCTCCCCCACACACGCAAGTGGTTAAGTGAGGGTACTCTTCCTGTCCACAACTCATACGGTATTTTGGGCACCGACTTACTTGGTACTCTATTGAGAATATGAATGGCGGTTTTTAACGCCTCCATCCACAGACTCGTGGGTAAAGTGGAGTAACTTATCATACTACGCACCATATCCATCAGGGTACGGTTACGCCTTTCAGCTACTCCATTCTGCTGAGGTTCGCCCGGTGTTGAATACTGGGCGACTATACCATTCTCCTGTAAGAACCTTGCAAAAGGTCTAGGAACTTGTCCATATGGGGTATGCCGACCGTAGTACTCTCCTCCACGGTCAGACCTGACTATCTTAATCTTTAAATCATGCTGATTTTCAACTTCTGCTTTAAATATTTTAAATTTATCCAACGCTTCTGTTCTTTCTTTAATTGGATAAATGTAGCCAAAACGAGAGTAATCGTCTGTGAATGTTATGAATGAATCATAACCATCCACACTTTTCACAGGAAAAGGACCACATATGTCTGTGTGAATAATCTGTAGAATTCCTGCGCTTCGTTTGGCATCTTTCTTAATTTTCTTTATATACTTTCCTTTTATGCAATCTCTACATTGTTCTAACTCTGAGAGCTCTAATGGAGGAAGAATATCATTCTTAACTAGTCTTTCTATTCTCCCCCTCGAAATATGGCCTAAACGACAGTGCCATAATTTCGACAACGCATCTTGAGCTCTCTTTTGTTTTCTGTTTCCATTGTTCGATGAGGATACATTTTCATTCACATCACATACGGAATTAACATTTTCACGAAGTGATAACAAATAAAGCTCGTCTTGTCGGAAGGCAAGACCAATACATTTATTATTAAACAATATCTGACATTTGCTATTTCCAAAATGGCAATCATAACCATCATGGTCCAACTTTGAAACACTAATCAAATTTCTTTGCAAAGAAGGTACATAAAGAACATCTCTAAGAATAATTATGAAGCCATCAGCAAGCTCTAACGGAAGATCACCAACGGCTTCAACATCTGCTTGTTCTCCATTTGCTACTTTAATGAAACTTTCGCTTCTTTGCAAAGTTCTCATCGAACGGAATCCCTGTAATGAATTAGCAACATGAATAGTTGCACCTAAATCAATCCACCAAGTAGATTTTGAAAACTTTACATACAAGGATTCATTTACGAACGTAATAATGTTCTCACCTTTATTCTTCATAATCATCTTTAAGAAATCAGGACAATTCTTTTTATAATGTCCTGTCTTCTTGCAGTGGAGACACTGGTCTTTAGCCACTGGGAATTGCTGGTTCTGAGACTGTTGCATGGGACCTTTTCCAGATGATTTGGAGGAAGAACTGTTATTATAGTTCTTTTTCTTATCTTTTAGGTAGTTGACAGAACCACCTTGTGAAACTTTTATTCTTTCCTCCTCCTGCACACACATGGCTATGAGCTTTTCTAAATCCTATTTTTCAGGCTGTATGTTGTAATTAACAACAAATGTGTCAAATTCTTTGGGCAAAGAAGCAAAAATCAAATGAATAAGAAACTCATCCTTGAGTGCCAAATCCATTGGTTTGAGCTTAGATGCCAGATTGCTCATTCTCAGTATGTGCTCTCTAATGCCACTGCCGCCACCAGAGTACCTTTCTGTGACCAGCTGCTTGATCAGCTGGGTTGCATATGTCTTTGAAGAGCCAGTGAACTGACTCTTTATTCTGTCTAGGTACTCTGTGACCGTGTCACAGTCTGGAATTGAGCCCACTATAGCAGGCTCAATCGTGTTCTTTATCACCGCCAGACACTTCTTGTTGGCAGTGACCCATTTCCTATGCTCAAGGTCATAGGACATCTTTACGGGAGCAAAATCCCGCTCTCTGTGCTGCCATGCAGTATCAGTCTCATCTGTCTCCCTCACCGGTGCCACAGGTTCTTTTGGGCACGGTGTGGTGACAACCCAGTCCACCTCAGCGAGGATAAAGGCCAGGTCTATCTTTTTCTTCCACTCAATATAGTTATCACCTTTTAGAGTGGGGATCTCTTTGATACAACTCATCAAGTTGTATCCTCCTGAAAATATAATTCAAATAGGGTGAGAACAGAAATAACAACAATAATTGCATGCCTTAGTTTAACGTTGGTCAAAATTAAAACATACAATTATTTTCTACACTAATTCTACATCACCGTTGGGCAGAAATAGAATTAATGTATAACAAAAATATTACAATATTGCCATTAATCAACGTTGGTCAGAATAACGACAATATTGTAATCAATTTAAAACATATCCATTTTCAAAATTAAATTCTCCCGTTGGTTCGAATTTAATAATGAAAATTACATCTTTAAATACGCAGCGGAAACTTTAACATTTAATAATCTTTTTCCGATTTTCCAGAAGCAAATTTACTATTTACTGAACAAAAATTATCATTGGATAAATTTTGTACAGAAAACTATCATGAAAATTCAATTCAAATTGATCAAATTGTTTTCTGGAAAATAAGAAAATCAAAACTGTCACTGTACTATTTTTATTTAGCCATTTCGGCCCGATCCAGCACACACGCGGCCCAGCAGCGCGCAGTCACAGCGCGGCCCATGGCCTGCTCAGGCGCCCGCGCGAGCCCTCCTGGCCTAGCAGCGCGTGGCCCACTCGCATGGCGCGCGCTCCCCCGCGCCCAGGCCGCAACCTGGGCCTGGGCTGGGATTTCGACCGAGCGCTCGATCCCGCCTGGGCTGCGGCGCTGGCCCAGTCGCTCGTGGCCGTCCATCTCCATCCGACGGCTGCCCGCGCGCGTCGCGAGATCAAAACCCCAGCGACCGGCGCGGCGCCCTTGACCTAGCGTCATTCGGCTTCGCTCTCTCTCTCTCTCTCTGCCCCTCACTGCTCTCTCCTCTCCACTCAGTCCCGCCGCAGCAGACACCGAGCGAGGAGCTACGACGGCGAGAGAGATCAGCAAGCCCCGGCGCCGTCTCCGGCCCCCTCGCCGGCGTGCGCGCTCCCCAGCGGGTGAGCGCGCCGCCGTCGAGCGGCCTGGTCGCGGCGCCCTAGTGGCTGTTCCGGCGAGTAGTTCACCCCCGGCCGGCCCTTTTCTTCCTCGCGCGCCGGCGTGACTGTAGTGCCGCGCAACAGCGAGGTAGGCCACCCTCTTACCTTTCTCCCCTTTCTTTTGATTCTTTTGATTTGTTCGGTTTTCACCCGATTTGACGATTAGGGTTAGGGTTGGGGTTTGGGATGGCCTCTGTTTTGCTTTTCCCGAAACGATTTCGGGTTTTAGGGTTCGATTTTGTCATGAAAACGAGCCCTCAATTTTCCTTTAACCCAGTTAGGGTTAGGGTTCATCCGAACCCACTATCGGCCGGAGCCCCTTCATCTTTTGCTTTTCAAACCGATTTATCCGTTCTAGATCAAAACCCTAGCCATATCTATACCTAAACCGTGGCTCCGATACCAATGTTATGACTGTAGGATCATCGATCTAGACTTTGACCATTCTATTCGGTACAACATGTAAAATGGTAGATCCTAGGACATGTAGAACGGTCTACAGAGAGACATGGAGAGAAAAGGAAGGGTACCGAACCTGAGACCGCAGGGGTGGAGGATCCAGTAGCCTCCATCAGGTTCGTCGATGTAGGCTGCGCACGGGCAGCGATGGTCGGTGAAGAGAGGCGACGCAGTGGAGACGATGATGACGGTGGCGGCTTCCCGTCGCTGGCTGCGCGCCCTCTTCGAGATCGGACTAGGGTTTTGTCGGTGGGTTTGCGGCTCACGGCGAACCTCGTGCTTTGAGCCGCCGGCCCCCACCTCTCTATATAGCGCAGTGCGACGGGGGCCCACCAACCATGTAGGGTTGGGCGCCCCCGATCAGGGCGCGAAACCAAGGCCCAATAGGCCGTTGGGCCTATTGGTCAGGAGATCAATCTAACACCGACAAGGCCATAGCAGGTCTGATCACCATGATTGGGAGGTCACAGGGGAGAACTCCATGACCCCAAACACTTGAAGCTCTGTGACCAAACGGCGAGCACAGAGGGATGCACCCCCAACTCCGAAAAAGAAGGGGAGGCAGCCCGTTGCGAGACACCAGGATGGAGTTCACCAGAGAGCACCGGTGGGAGAGCAGTGGGTGGACGATGGGGCCAGGGAGGCCGCCAGCGTGCAGTGAACGATGGGGCCAGAAAGGCTGTCGGCGGGCAGGAGCTCAGTGGGGATTTTTCTATTTTAACATTTTTTAAAACTATTTTCAATTCTGACACTGTTTATTTTTTTTTTCAAAATTAAAACTTTTGTCCGCGTCTATTCGCATGGCGCGGCAAATTCACGTTGCCGCACCATGCATGGCGGCGCGGTGGGGGTAGCCATGTGTCAAGCAACAGCGGCGTTGGCTGATGACGTGGCCGGGCTGCTGCACCGTGGATCATGGCGCGTCGGTGCCGCGCCACCGGTCGTGGCGCGACCAGGCCCGACTTAACCATTGTGGCAGAACCGTCTAATCTAATGCCTCTCAGGAGTACTTGTCTTCTATTAGACACTAAATACTCAAGAGAGGACAGTAAACTACGCAGTTTCGTCAAGCACACCCCAATAGAGAACTCAAAAATCCACATTTTTCTATCAGGATCATAAATGAGAGAATAAAGCTTACAACATTCTTAAGTCATTTCTTACATCACTTTATTACAGTATAGAATATTACCTCAATTTATTATAACAGCAGAATATAACAATGTTATGAGAGTTATAGAGAAAACAAAGATTAATTTAATGACATGGTGGAGTATTAACATAGTGGATATTTATATACAAGAGCTACTAGCAGATTTTATATCTTTTCTTATAAAAACCTTTAGTAAGGGTTATAAATGAACACTACGGTCATAGGGTGAAAAAAATCCTCTATGAGCCCACCAGGAGGTTTCCACACACAAGAGTCAGCTCTAAGTATCGTTCGATCACCTGCAACAGGAGGAATAAAATCCTGAGTACTCGATTATACTCAGCAAGACTTACTCGACAGGAGAAAAATAGAAGACTCTAATGATATGTAAGGCTATCTAGCTTGTGGGTTATTGCATCTACAGGAAGCATTACTAAACGTACATCCTTATATTAATTTTTTTTTGGCAGTCATCATTAGTTCATTAACTAACCATTCTATATAAGCACTTATGCTACTTTCAAGTAGGTGATGAACAATCAGAACCATTTTATCACATTTCAAGTTTCAGTTCTTACTACGGTGCTAGACCATAGCCAAGTCGGTACCGTCTCATAGAAACGACGATTCATGAATCAATGTATCCCAGCTGGGTACCCCGAAATACATGCCCTATTTGTACCCCAGACACAAACAAGACCAACCCATTCCACTCCGGTCACGGGGTCTAGGTCCCCGTCCAAACTTGAACTCCGAGCCCCCACACTTGAGACCCAGTCTCAATATGGTGCTTAGACCTCCACCTTTCCCCGCCTCAAATCAGTCGGTCCAAAAAGTGCCAGAACCCATTACAAGAGCGTAACGAGCCTTCCCGCTCCCATAAGCAAGTATGTGCTCAGGATAATAAGTTTGTGACCTGACTACCATCTTCAGCAATGGACGGTCCTCAATCGACACAGACGGAACAAGTGCAATCCGAGCCTCGCTCGAATGCCTAACCAAGTACAGATCCAAAGTACCATTTCACCCGGTCTACAATTATCATTCATATATATTCCATGTGACAGTAATATAATAACAACAATAACATCTTTCCTATCTCTCGCAAGTGACAGGAAATCACTCGACTTCTACCGGATCCTATAACATAGCAATCTACATGATCCTAACATACTAGTAGGACTCATAGGATAAGGATATATATGTGTGTGTGTGTGTGTGTGTGTATATATATATATATGCAAGTGAGTTTCATTCAACTCCTCAAAACTTAATGCACAAGCATAAAATAAAGTGCAGAATATTAGAGGTTATGCACCGGGGCTTGCCTAGGCAAGATATAACCAAAGATTAGTCATTCCATTGGTGACACGACCATCATGGCACTATCTTTTTCGCTACTTCGGTCGACTCCATAATCTATTGTTGTTCCTATTATGATATACGTGGACGCAAAGATGTAAATAATCAACGATAACTACAACTCTAAAATACGATTATGCTCCGCAAGCTAACGAGCTAGCTTTAATGACTAACATACTAGTCTACATATCCACGCTGTCAAGTAAGGTTTTGTCTCCGGAAAAACGTTTTAGTCATGCAATCTCAAAGGTGTTTCGACATTTTATTGATTAAATATAAATTTTTGAACTTGGGCTCATTTAGCTACCTTACCAAACTAATTATTATGGAGCTACAAAAATTACAGTGAGCACCTAATAATGTTAGGAATTACTGTAAAAGTTTTAGAGCCAACACCATCACCAATTTATCACAAAAATTCCTTCAAATTTATATCTTAACAACATTAAGCATCTCAAATTAATTAGATCACTTCTAAAAATATTATAAAACTATGTGAACAAAATATACTAGCAGGTAGATCATGATTTTAGTAAGGGTTATAAATGAACACTACGGTCATAGGGTGAAAAGAATCCTCTATGAGCCCACCAGGAGGTTTCCACACACAAGAGTCCGCTCTAAGTATCGTTCGATCACCTACAACAGGAGGAATAAAACCCTGAGTACTCGATTATACTCAGCAAGACTTACCCGACAGGAGAAAAATAGAAGACTCTTATGATATGCAAGGCTATCTAGCTTGTGGGCTATTGCATCTGCAGGAAGCATTACTAAACGTGCGTCCTTATATTAAATTTTATTGGCAGTCATCATTAGTTCATTAACTAACCATTCTATGTAAGCACCTATGCTACTTTCAAGCAGGTGATGAACAATCAGAACCATTTTATCACCTTTCAAGTTCTAGTTCTTACTACGGTGCTAGACCATAGCCAAGTCGGTACTGTCTCATAGAAATGACGATTCACGAATCAATGTATCCCAGCTGGGTACCCCAAAATACATGCCCTATTTGTACACCAAACACAAACAAGACCAACCCATTCTACTCCTGTCACGGGGTCTAGGTCCTCGTCCAAACTTAGACTCCAAGCCCCCACACTTGAGACCCGGTCTCAATATGGTGCTTAGACCTCCACCTTTCCCCGCCTCAAATTAGTTGGTCCGAAAAGTGCCAGAACCTATTACAAGAGCGTAACGAGCCTCCCTGCTCCCATAAGCAAGTATGTGCTCAGGATAATAAGTCTGTGACCTAACTACCATCCACAGCAACGGAGGGTCCTCAATCGACATAGACAGAACAAGTGCAATCCGAGCCTCGCTCGAATGCCTAACCAAGTACAGATCCAAAGTACCATTTCGCCCAGTCTACAATTATCATTCATATATATTCCATGTGACAATAATATAATAACAGCAATAATATCTTTCCTATCTCTCGCAAGTGACAGGAAATCACTCGACTTCTACCGGATCCTATAGCATAACAATCTATACGATCCTGACATACTAGTAGGACTCATAGGATAAGGATATATGTGTATATATATATATGCAAGTGGGTTTCATTCAACTCCTCAAAACTTAATGCACAAGCATAAAATAAAGTGCAGAATATTAGAGGTTATGCACCGGGGCTTGCCTGGACAAAATATAACCAAAGATTAGTCATTCCATTGGTGACACGACCATCATGGCACCTTCTTTTCCGCTACTTCGGTCGACTCCATGATCCATCATTGTTCCTATTATGATATACGTGGATGCAGCGCAGAGATGTAAATAATCAACGACAACTACAACTCTAAAATACGATTACGCTCCGCAAGCTAACGAGCTAGCTTTAATGACTAACATACTACTCTACATATCCACGCTGTCAAGTAAGGCTTTGTCTCCAGAAAAACGTTTTAGTCCTGCAATCTCAAAGGTGTTTCGACATTTTATTGATTAAATATAAATTTTTGAACTTGGGCTCATTTAGCTACCTTACCAAACTAATTATTATGGATCTACAAAAATTACAGTGAGCACCTAATAATGTTAGGAATTTATTGTGAAAGTTTTAGAGCAAACACCATCACCAATTTATCACAAAAATTCCTTCAAGTTTATATCTTAACAACATTAAGCATCTCAAATTAATTAGATCACTTCTAAAAATATTATAAAACTATGTGAACAAAATATACTAGCAGGTAGATCATGATTTTAGGAACCTAACAAAATTGGTTTCACAATTTTTGGTTAACTACACAATTTTTTATTGAATTTACAAGTTTAGCTTAGAAACTAAATTAGAAAATGCTTAGAAAAGGAAAAGGGCCGGTGGCAACCATTCGGCCCAGCAGCCCACGCTGGCATTTTAACAAATGAGCCCTCAAACTTTTCTCGAACCATGACTAGGTCCTAATACTATTTCTTCCCTTCTCTGACGAATTCACTTAACCCCTGGATTTTTCCAAATTTCCACATGCGCACCCCCGGCCACCCCGTGCACGGCGGCGCGGTAAGCGGGGGCACTAGGTGTGCACGCCGGCCACCAGGGGCCTACACGGACCCATTTAGCGGGTCGATCACCATTATAGCTAATTGCGCTAAGATGGGTGGTGGTTAGGGGCTCGAAGGCATACTGTCATGGGCTACAGCGGTGAGCGGCTATCTACAACGGCGGCGTGCCAATTTTGACGAGCTAGAGCTGCTAGAGGACTAACGTGTGAGCGAGTGAGCATGAGAAGCTTACAACGAGCTTGCTCGTGGTGACGGTTTGGTCAGAAGCGGTCCGAACAGGGCTGGCCACATGCGACTGAGCGGGACAGTGGCGCTCTACGATGGACACCGGCGCGTCACCCCACCAATGACGAGCACCCTAGGCAAAATAGCGTGAGCACCAGATGGAGGAAGTCAAGACGAGGTTAGGGTTATGAGAAATTGAACTGCTACCACTCCTACATGCCTTACCTCCCGACCTACCGGCTCAGCGGCACACATGACCGGCGGTGGGTAGAAACCAAATTCGACCATGACAGACAATGACTAGACTCAGCGTGAATGGGGCACCTAGCTAATTTCCTTTGCTACTCGCTAATGAGAGGAATTGGACTAGGAAGCCTTGGGCTGGTGATTAAGAAAGGGGAAGGGAGAGCAGTGCACTGCCACTGACATGTCTCGAGAAGCGGCCCGGTAGAGGTGGTCCGACCACAACCCGATGAGGCACGACAACACGGGGATATGACCGCACGAGCAAGGGCAAGGTCGCATTGTTAAATGCTCGGGTGGAGCCTTTAGGGGGTGCCTATGTGGCCATGTGCACGCGGCAGCGCGATCTCACGACACGGCAAGTCACGCCACGGCGCCAAAAATAGAGCTGGGGTAGGTGGGTTGAGTGGCGGAGGGCGAGCGCTGCAGTAACTGAAATGACAAGAGGAGAAGGCATAGCCCTGCATGTGTGCTCGGATAGCACCATAGTCGGCAGCGTCCCGCGCACGGCGGAGAGCGGCTGCGGCCATGCTTGGCCTGGCGGGCAGCCGACGCCACACGGCTAGCTAGTGGGACGGCGGTCACGACCATAGGGTATGCCAGCCAACGTGCGGCGCAGCACATGGTAGCAGCGGCCGGCAGCAGTGTAGGTAGCCCACGATGGCGCGACACTGAACGCGATGACCGCGTCCCCGGGCCTGAACGGCCAAACCACGTGCTTGCATGATTTTTAAAGCGAGCCAAAACTACTTAGCGTCTCGATTAAGACTCAACTAATTCCACTAACTTGTAGCTAGTGCTAACAGCTAACTAGCGAAACAATGCTTATGACCAGAGGATGGCCCAAGAGAAAGATGGAGAGATGCCAAGATAAGATCATCGCGCTGAACGCCGGTTCGCGAACCAAGCACCAAATCATGGTTCACAACGCATTCTAAGGAGGTTTGGGCAATTTTTACGAGAGCAACGTGACATCCAACACAACTTCAACCTACGCCATACTCAAGTGCTTACTTAGAAGCAACCAATAGTACAAAAACATGAAACTAGTGTTTAATTATTTTAGTTAGAACTTAAACATCAAAATAGCATTGTCTACACCCTTCCATACTTAGAAAAGTTAAAGGTTTTCAGTTGGGACTAAGTAGCCATTAACTCTTTTGTCGCAATTTTAATAGGTCTAAACCTTGTTAACTTCAACCAACAAATACTTTATGCAATAGTCCATACCTTATACTAACCCATAGGAGCATAACATTTAAGCACCATTTTACTATTTTGTTCAATATAATTCACCAAAAATGGTATTTTAACAATAGTTCAAGTGTTTGCCGACTTAACGAAAAGAGCTTATCTTAACGTCAAATTTGATTTTTGAGCTCTCAAGAACACTAGTTAACAATATTTATTTTCCAAAAGTTAAAGTTGCATTTTCATATACTAAACTTGTACTTAAATTTTTATTTAAGTACTAAATACCAGTTATGTTTTATTTTTGTTTATAGAAAGTGTTTTTCGTACCAAACAATTAAAATTACTTATTCTATTCTTCTTGTCAGGATTTTCATTAGCACTTTTATGCACTAAGTAAGTTAACTTGGATATTTATTTGAGTCCACAAAAGTGAGTCACATAGGATTCGCTTATCATTTCACGCACATTATAAATTTTTAAAACCTGAAAACTTGTTTGGCTAATTCCTCTCGGACCTAAATCTTGGTGCTAAGCAAGTTCGTAACACCAGGGGTGTTACAACCGTTGCGCCGCTCCCTCCCTCCCTCTATCTATCTGCCTGGCTGGAGGTGAGGGCGCTCGATGCGCCCGCGCCGCCGCCCTTCCCTCCCTTGCTGGCTCCCTCCCTACCTTTCCTCAAGCTCCTCCTCGGCCTCGGTCAAGGTAATGGTGCTCTGATTAGTAGTTTGAATGGTGGATTAAGGATTAGGATTGGTAGCTAGGGTTTGGAGGAAAATATTAGTTTAAATGGTGGATTCAAGGATTAGAAGTATGTTTACCATGTTTAGTGTAAGGTTTATTTTTGTTCCTATATGTGTTGGTTATATTACTTTTGTTGTAATTGCCATGTTTAGTGTAAGGTTTATTTTTGTTCCTATAAGTCTTGGTTATATTATTTTAGTTGTAATGCAAATGGTTCTCTTTTACATTAATTTTTGATGTTTTGATAGATGTTAAATTACAACCGTTTTATTAGATGGAAGACATGTTTTAGGAGCAGTTGTAGCAAAAATGGGGTCGTCCTAGAGAATTGTACCCCGACGCTTCTAGCAAAGATATCCCCGTCCCTCCTGACCTCCCTATCCCTAACTGTGACTGTGGTTTCCTAGTCGACGTGTTTCAATCGAGATATCCGAGCACAGCGGCGCGTTGCTTCTACACATGGAGTTGTTTTAATTTCAGTAATTCTTTCCGTACCTTTTTTCTTCTTTTGTGTTAGTAGGTTACTAATATTTTATTGGAATCTTATTGTGTAGGCCCATAAGAGGTGCTTTTTCTTTCAGTGGATCGACGGCTAGACAAGTTTGACCCAAGGTACCTCCTTTCGATGATTGGTGGAGGGAGAGACATCCACGTGAGCACTTCGAGCGGTGGGTTCCACCTCTCCCTAACCCCCCACCAATGACGGCTAAGGAGAAGCACCTAGCCATAGTTAGACAACTTGAGGAACCTCCTCTATGCGATTGTGGAGATCGAGCTATGATAAACCCTAAGAATACGTTGGAGTTTGTGTGTCCAAACAAGCATGAAGTGAAAAGTGTATCTATTGAAATGTTGAGCTATATATGTTCATGTACTAATGTCACCTTTTTTAGGTGTTTTCAATGAAGAAGTGTTGTTTCAAGGAGTGGCTCTATGGTCCTAAGAATCAATGACTGGAGCCGTCAAAGGCAAAGTTAAAGAAGAAAGAAAGGCTAATTTTTTCAAAACACCTCCTATCATGTGCGAATGTGGTGTTAAAGCCAACTACGTCCTAGTCGCTTCGGAGCTTGGAATAGGCCATTAGTGTGGCCATATGGTTGACTATGATGAGGTTGGTTACTATCGTGGAAAACATGAAATCATATTTTTTATCTTTTGCAAAGACTTATGATCTACTTTTTTGTTTGAACAGAGCACTAGGAAATGCAAGTGAGAATCTTATGATGGTCAAGCTAAGTTCTTGGATGAACTGAAGGGGAGGCAAGTAATTGCATGGAAGAGGGGATATGGACCTCAGTACATCGACCTCTTCGTTAAACTACACATAAAGAAAATACGTGAGTTTGCTAGACAACGCGGCTTTTGTAACCCGATCGGTGTTAGGCTTGACAAATAGGGGTTGGAGAGATGGAGGGTGTTAGAGGAGGAGAGGGCAAGGAAGGAGACAAGAGTACATACCATGTTGTTGCATTGTGTGCCAGTGAGTGATTGAAAGTCTTGTTATTTTCGTTGCCTGTTTTTAAATGTAATATAATCGCATTGCTAACTAGTTGCATTTTATACATGAAAGGATTGGATGCAGCGAGTACCATGCCGCAGAGGTGGCCCATGCAAGGTTTTAGGAGAAGAAGTTAGATGAGCACAGAACCTGAGCTGGTCGCACCGTTGAATCTCCGATTGTGTTGGCCAATGATGGGGACGAGGATGAGGACAACACTGCCAGGTTGAGCGATCTCATCTGCGGGTTTGTAATTCAAAAAGAGAAGTTTTAATTCAAACAATGAGACAAATTAGTCCTATGAAGTAGAACAAACTTAAATGAAATCTTACCTATCCACAGCTGCAGTGAGAAGTGTAGGGTCGAGGATCGATAGTCTAGTGTTGAAGACCCGAACGATCTCAAGGAATCCAGCACATCGTATGTATGGCTCGTATCGCTCGTCCCAGCGGTGCGACTGGTGCGTGCATAGTCTAAGAGGTACAAGGCCTCCTGAAGCTCCGACAAGTGTTTGGCTCGGTGGTCCTTATCGTAGTGCACCTCAAGAAGGAGATACTACGGATGATGATCCCCCATCCTGGTTCAAATTTGAAATGAATGTGTTAGAACAAACATTAAGATTAATACAATATGATGGAATATTAGTGCATAAAAACAAAGTAAATATAAAAGGAACATGAATAAACTATTATGCAAAATGAGAGAATAAGTGAATATCATAATTAGTACTAACATAGCAAATTGAAATGGGAAAATTGTGTTCTTGCCCTTGTCCAGTAGTCCAATTGTGATTTTACCCCTGCTTTTTCAACTTTGTATTTTTACCACTGCTATTTTGAAATGAATGATCCGTTTGCCCCTGCTTTAGACGTCTGTCAGATAGACATGGATTAAACGAATTAAAAAAATTATAAATCTAAAAAGCAAAGGTGAAATGACCACACTGCCCTCTATCCTTATTGCCTCATCCCAAACAGAAGCACGGGTCGCCTCATCCCAAGTCTCGTACGCGGCTGCATCTGGTCGTGGGCTGCTGGCGATGGCAGCGGCGGAAGAACCAGCGGGGTGGGACTGCCTCCAAGGCGTGGGGCGCGGCTGCCTCCTAGTCATAGCGACAGCATCAGTGGGGCGTGGGCTTCCTCTAGGCGGCCGCGGGGATGTCGCGGCGCCCGCCCGTGGGTCTCGGCGTGCACGCATTGGGTGGCAACGGAGCCCTGTCGTGGGGCTCCGGTGGCATCTGATCGCACTTCCCGGCATCGCCCGCCACAGGCCACACCACACGTGAGTAGCGAGCGCACTAGCAGAGCAAGCGTGTGGGCTGTCGGCTTGCCACGGATCCGCCAGTGCCGCCGTGCCAGCCTCCAAGCAACACCGTTGCAGCGCTGCGTGATGAGGCAGGGACGAGCGACGGTGATTCGGCAAGCTCCATGGATTCATGCGTCCGCCAGGTCCTAAAGGAAGAAGCAAAGAAGCATGACTAGAAATCTAAAAGCGGCAGCCTGGCTTCAGTACAAATGGAGTTGCCATAGCCTGGAATCTAGCATCTATGTAGTATGAGACTCAAATACTCAGTCTCCTCACTTGTGTGCTCAATAATTTATATACAAGACTCGATCTCTTCTCTATTTTGTTCGATGAGAATGGAAATTGTGTCGATATGCTACCTATGAGGCTGGGTTAGAACTGACCCAAAATTTTGGTTAGAACCGAATGCCTAGGCCTAGTCATAATGCTATCAAAATACTGCTAAGACATTGCCAAAATTTTGAATATTTTTTTTGGATATTAAATCTGAATTGAAATAGTTGCAAGTTGGGCCAAATATATTTGATCAAATATAAATGTCTAATTCCCAAATCAGGGGCAAAATAACAAATAGGCATAACAAACAGGGAAAAATCATATGGGCATTTCTATCCTTTTGTATAAAATGTAACACTGTTAGGGGAGGATGACAGAATAGGGGCAAAGTGGTGCTTTGTTTCAAAAACAAAGGGGTAAATTCACAAAGTAAAAAAAACAGGGGTAAAATCACAATTTTGATACAAAGCAAGGGTAAAAATGCAAGAGCCTCAATTTAAATAGCATAACAAACAATAACATTAACAGAATATAATGTGTGCTACATGCACCTGCTGCTCTCGTCTTCTATGACTGCTAGCCTTGTGACTAGGTTCTTTGCAAAGGGAGCAAAGATTCCTGCCACGGGTCTCATTGAAGTCTCTCCCTCCATACATGTCTTCGTCGTATCCTCTCATAGCGTCCATGTCCCCCTTGAGTCACTTCTTCTTCCTTCTACCCTTCCCTACCTTAATTAGGTCTAGATGTGGCACGTTGTCATGACCATGATAAGGGGGCCACTGTGTCGGGTCAAGGTACGGCTCGAAGCTCCTCTCCCAAATACTAAGGGTATTCGAACGGAGATACAAGGGTGACATATATGGCAGACCCTCGAAATCATATCCACGGACCCTGCAGGCCATGATCATGTGAGAGCAAGGGGCATGCATGATCTGAGGGACGTTGCAACTGCACTCTACTTTGTCAAGATCAACTCGGTAGTTCCGTCCACTATAACGTTCGCCGCCCAAACTTGTGCCACCCTTCCCCCGTACACTAAAGACATGTCGGCGAGGTCCATACAGCTCGATGGTATGCAGCTTGGCCAATTCCTCAGCCTCCTTCAAATATTCTGCTCAGGCCTTTCCAAATCGCCCATGCTCAACTAGATTCCTCTGCGCAAGTTCCCACCTCTTGACAAAATATTCATTGCACTTGTGAAATGAGAACTCAACAACTCCAGACACGTGCAAGGATTGAACTCCCGTGAATACACGGTTGAAAGACTAATGAATTGGTGGTCATGATGTCGTACCTAAAACCACCCTCGTCATATGCTAACGCCCACTTAGCCTTCTGTTCCATCTGCGCCTCTAACCAAGCCTTGCCCGCTTTGTTTAGCATCTTATCTAGTTCTCTCTTTGTCTCCTTAAACTGGTGCTCTGTACATACACAACATAGAGCCTTTACCTTATCACAAACCTCCTTCTTCCTCTAACGCCGCTAGAAATTAGTGGCAAAATGTCGTATGCACCATCTGTGCACTAGAGGCGGGAACCCATTGATATGTTCACCTGCAGCATTAAGAATCCCTGGGTGATGATCCGAGATCAAACATATAGTGCGAGATGGGCCAAGCACTTATACATGTAGAAGTCTCATAAACCATGACCACGATTCATTGTTCTCTCCCTTTGCCAAAGCAAAAGCCATGGGTACTATCTAGTCCTATGGATCAACAGCAGCAACCATCATCAACGTGCCCCTATACTTTCCGGTGAGGAAAGTGCCATCATAAAGTATGGCTGGCCGACAATACTGGAATGCATGTTCTGTTTGCGCGAACGACCAGAACACATGATGCAGGACATACCTCAACGGGTCCTCGAAATACATCCCTCTGGTGTCTATAAACCATTTCAAGTTAGGGTTGTAGTAATGCATTGCACATAATATTCGAGGAACCCTATTGTACGCTTCCTCCGAGCTATCCCATCGAATCGCTAGGGTAATTTGCTTAGCACACCAAGCCTTTCCGTACTTCACATCATACTTAATGAATCCGGATATGGACTATTGTAAGGAAGACACTGAAATATTGTTATTGTCATCAATGAGCCCCAATATACGACGGGTAAGGTAACGTGGAGTGAGATGCTGATGATTTTCCTTCCCTTATTTGATAGGCAAGTGTAGGGTTGGACCACTTTACTTATCCTCCGCTTGCCATCACTCTATCTCTTTCGTGCATTTAACCTCCACATACAATCATTTTTGCATATAACGTGGTACCTGAACTCCTGGTCCGAATGAGTGACGGTGTATGGCCTATGATGATAGACAGCATAGTCCTGACGAAACAACTTCAGCTCTGATATTATATTGAATATCATCCCCTTGCTAAGGATTTCATTCTCATTGTCATACAATGATTTTCTACACATTTACAGACCGGTGTTACAAACTGTCATATCTGTCATGCTGACATCCCTATAGTTCAGAACGCCACTGAAAGGTACGTTCATCGACCTCAGTTGCATAAGTTTTGTCGTTGTGTAAGGTGATGGTGGAAGGTACTGCTGTGCTTCGCTAATTCTACCCCATGAATCATAAGGGGGATCATCCTCTAGCAAATCTGTGACTAGTCTACCCTGAGCTAGCATAGCATGAAGTACATCAGTTGGTACTTGTAATGGCATAGCATAAACCGGTACTAGCATGACATCAACTGGTGTTGGCATAGCATCTCTACCTCCTTGCTCATCATCCGAATCGTCTGAATCACTGCTAACTACATCATCGATCCTGTCCTACTCCTCCTGCTCCTCCTCTTCCCGTACGAACTCATTCACATCAAAGTCATTACTTATACAGCCCACTAGAGTTGAATGAAGCTGCTCCTGCGTCAACTGACCGTCCAAATGCATAGTACCCATAGTTGGTTCCACATGGACCCCACATTCTTGTTGAGTACCACTGTTGAAGGATGGCCCCTCCTAGAGACCATGCATCATGTACCCATTCTCCACCACCACCTCAGCAATGGGCACATTGGAACCTTGGATTATCCTATTATAGCGGGACCAGTGAGCATGGTCGCGTAAGGGCATCAACACATAGTGTGCCCTAGTCTTTCTATTATCAAACCTCCCCTTCAGTGTGAAATCACCGCCAAACTTTCCCTTCAAACGGGCACAAAGATCATTGAAGCTAGGAGGTTCATCAAACCATTCCAATTCTTCTTCCATATCCTCAAACATACCATCTTCTCTTCTAACACTTCCTCCATAAAAAATCCTGACACAACAATCCATCTACAAAAGCATTTCAAGAAACTTCATCAAATCATCGAAATCGTCGTACCTACTAACTAATCTAGTATTCATACCTATACTAACTAAGAAAACTAACTAATCTAATATTAATACATATAACAACAATTCTAACTAACTATACTAACTAACTATACTAAATACACTAACTAATATTAGTACCTATACTAACAATACTAACTAACTGTATTAACCAACTATACTAACTATACCCATCTAGCTAACTTTACTAATTTCATTGACTAATTTTGAATCATAACCCTAGCTAACAACAATTCTATTGAAGCAACAAATGCACAAGAGAATTACCTCCACAAACCACAGCGGGAATGGCCGGCCGACGGCAAGAGGATCACCCCAATCCACCTAAGGCGATAAGCTGGCTGGCGGCGGTAATGGACGGCTGGCGGCGGGCTTCTTCTGCGCCCAAAGTTGGAGGAGGGTTAAGGACAGAGGGTGGCAAGGGAGGAAGAGGATGGGGAGAGAGGGAGGTCGCGCCACAGGGAAGCGGTGGCCGCGCCGGCGATGGGGAGGGGGCGGCGGCGCAGTGGGGACAGGGAGGGACTGAGAGAAGGAGACAAGGGAGAGAGGGAGCCGGCGAGGGAGGCGTAGTGGCGGGGGCTGGGCGGCGCGGAGTGAAACAGAGAGGAAGGAAAGGGACTAGGCCGCGGGCCTCTATTTCGCTCTGCCGTGCCCTGACGGGTGGCGCGCCACAGTCACACCCTAATCGGTGGCGCGGCAAGGCCTGCCACGTCAGCGACCAGCGGGCCTAGATGTTGCTACGTACGCACCCCTGTTGCGCCGCCGTGCATGACATGGCAGCGTTGTTTCGCCGCGCCCTGAAAATAGACGTGGCCCAAAAGTATTAGTTTTGAAAAAAAAACAGTGTCAGATTTGAAAATAGTTTAAAAAAAGTGTTAGAAATAAAAAATTTCTAAGCAGGAGCTCAGGACTCTCTCATCTCGCCGAGTTCTTCCCTCGCCACGAGAGTTTTTCGATTTTTCCTTTTGGGCGTCATTTGTAGGTTCAGCTCACTTTGTACATCACTGCCACGAGGCTAACCTGGGTACCGTTAAGCATCAAGATGCCTTTTACATAAACCCAACTCGTGGAAGTTTTCAAGAAAATTGCCGCATGCAAATTCTGACTTCCACGCCCTACGCCGGCCCCTAGCTATCTGCCACTATAAGTACCGATCCCAAGTCCGTCCATTTCACTCCACCGCACTATATTCACAGAGCTCTTCCACACTCAGGGGCGTTCGCTGGTCTGGTTCAGACCAGTCAGCCGGCTGGTCCCCTTTTAGTTTACTGTTCATCAAACTAGTCGAACAGTGTTTTTCTCTCACAACAATTCTGTCGGAACCGTGTTTTCAGTCAAGTTTCAGATCCGCGAATGGGGCCTCAGATCCAGCGAAATGGCATCCGTCCTGTGCCTCCTCGCCGTCCTCCTCCTCGCTGCGGCGGTCGTCACGGACGCCGTGACCATCGTGGTCACCAACAAGTGCGGGTACACCATGTGGCCCGCGGCGCTGCCAGGCGGCGGCACGGTGCTCAACACCGGGGAGTCATGGTCCATCGACGTGCCCGTGGGGACGCGGAGCGGCCGCGTGTGGGGCCGCACGGGGTGCGGATTCATCGCCAACGGCACGCTGGGGCAGTGCCAGACGGGCGACTGCGGCGGTACGCTGGCGTGCAGCAAGGTCGGGTTCGAGCCCATCACGCTGGCCGAGTACTCGCTCGCCACCGGCGCCGGCGGCGCCGACCAGTTCGATATCTCCCTCGTCCACGGCTTCAACGCGCCCATGTCGTTCCTCCCCAGCGCCAGCAGGTGCGCCCGCGGTGGGCCGTCGTGCCCGGTGCAGGAGATCACGTTCAACTGCCCCTCCGAGCAGCGGCGGGTGGCCGGGTGCGGCAACCCCTGCGACGGCAAGAGCAGCAGCTGCGGCCCCAACAACGGGACGGAGTACTTCAAGAAGGCGTGCCCGCAGACGATCACGTACCCCAGGGACACGACCAACACCGTCTTTACGTGCCCGACCGGGACGAACTACAAGATCACCTTCTGCCCATGAAAAATTGCGAGCTAGCGATCTGAGACTGAACCACCGACGGATCAGGTCGGAGCTCGTGATAGGTTTTGGCCTTGGGCTCTGTCTATGTCGATCTCAGCTCGTGTTTGCGTACGTACAAACATAAGTTTATCGATTATCTGATGTTATCTATATGTAGATGATATAAATAAAAGGTGGCTAGATGTTTGCAATGGAAGTATACATACATATTGTGATGTGTACTGACTAAACATGTACTGTGTAGTATAGCCGTGAAAGTCGTTAATGATGAATATGTTCTCTTATGTGGAATAAGATAGATATGCTTCTGTTGTGACTTGTGAGGATCGGATTATCGGAAGATGCTGTTTTCGGGTGCTGACTATCTGCTTGCACGTAACTGTGTTTGTTAGCGAGCACAAGCACGTTCCTTGGCTCTCCTTGTTTGTAGCTATTCTAGTTAGCCCTATGACTGTGTCAATGTTGTACATGTATAAAGGTATAAGCCTGAGATCAATACAAGTGAGTTGTTCTTCTCATTCTGTTGTCTGATTACATGGTATCAGCCGCTCCTCGACCCTGAACTTCCGCTGCCCACGTTCCACCACTCGGTGCCGCCGACACCCACACGAAGACTGAAGAAGAATCGATGCGGATTGTCGGCAGGACATAAATCAGACGAGTTTTTGTGAACACGTGCAGGTAACGACTTGGGACGTGGAAACTGGGTAGTGGGTACACCTCTTCTGGCATTTCTTCTGGTCGACTAAGCAGAGACCTCCGATTTCAGCAGACTGATCCATATGAACTGTGGAGAATTCATGCATGGGGGCGTACTTGTATGCGGATAAGTTTAACACACGTACAACAATGAATGAAAACAACGAAGCTCACGTCATAGTCATACTACTGCCCACGATAACAGGAGAGCTGATACAAGATAGTCTATGGGCACGTTTGGCATAGTTCACAACAGCTTCACGAATTATCGTGAGTTCTTTTTTATCAAATATTTATTTTTAAAACAGCTTCATTTCTCCTCTCACAAAGACATAGGTTAGAATAAGGGCCCGTTTGGCACGGCTTTAACCGGCTTCAGCTTTATCTGATAAAAATACTGTAGAAACACTGTAGCAAAGAGCCGGCTTTCGCTCTCCTACTTTCGTCGTCACTGTAGCGTGTGTACTGTAGCAAGCGGGGGAAAGCCAGGGAAACGGCTTCTCCGGCTTCAATGAAACAGTGCCGATGTCAGTGAGAGGGGAGGGGAGGAGAGAGAAAACCGGTTTTTGCTACAGTGTTGAGGGGAGGGGAGGAGAGAGAAAACCGGTTTTTGCTACAGTGTTGCTACAGTGTTTTCGTCAGATAAGCCGGAGCCGGTATAAGCTGTGCCAAACGGGCCCTAAAACTGAGAAAAGTAGCTTATGCTAGCTCTCTCTCATCCATGCATGAAGCCATTTTGCCAAATAATTTTTTAAAACAGCTCAACTTTACATAGAAAGTTGCTCATGAAGTTGTTTTCCAAAAAAAAAAAACATAGTAAAGCTGAGCTGTACCAAACAGGACCTATGATCAATCCAATAATAAATTGAAAGAACCCTGTACAACATAGTATGATGCATGCATGTTACGATTGTGGGTGTGGGTAGCGTGTCGCCGGCGCTGCATGCGGTGTGGCTCACACGTCGGCACGTCCCGCGTCAGGTGATAGGGCTCGAGGCGTTTCAGTGTGGGCGTTCGGTTAACCGAAACCGATCAGTTTGGTTCTTCGATTCTTCAGCTAATTCGGTTACCTGAGAAGAAGGGACCGATCGGTTACTTTGAAAATGCGGAACCGAGGAATTTTGGTTTTGGTTAATTCGGTTCGGTTTCGGTTCTAACCGATGAAACCGAATTTTTCAGGAACCAAGAAACAACACATTCAATTGCAAATTTTGGTAGCATTTTACCTGATTTTCATGCAGTCAAAAGGGACAATTTAAACAGCAATGCAGCATAAAACAACAGTACAACACATATATAGCTTATTGTTCTCTCAAATATTCAAGCATAGAGCAATATTCAAGCCTGCAGTAAAAAAACAAGAGGTCCAACAGCTTAGTTCGGTTATTTCAGATCAATTCGGTTAACCGAGTGCTGGAACCGAATTAACCGTAATAATTTCGGTTCCTGGGAACCTAGAACCGAACCTGGGACCGAATATTTTGGTTTCGGTTACTTCGGTTTCGGTTCCGGTTAGTTCGATTCGGTTCTCGGTTTTTCGTGGCCCAGGCTTAGTGGCGTTCAGTGAACGAAGAGAAGGCCGCATGCACCGACGCACTCGGGACGCAGGTTGGTTGCAAGCCGTCTCTGAGATTGTAGATGGTGTCTTAAACTCGATGGAGGAGAGCCCTTACCCATATGTGTTTCAGTGCTTATTAGGCTTGAGATTGACGGCTAGGGCAGAGATTGTCATCACACTGTCCCTAAGAGACCTTTCCTTTCAAGACATTAGACAATTTGTATTTTGCTATTGACTGCCAATATGGTTTTGCCGACGGTTTGAACCTAATAATAGGCAGCTCGAGATCGATATAATAAAGGATTGCTAGTTTTTATAGATTTGGTTGACAAATTTCAGTAGATTGTATATAGTGAACACCAAATTGCCAAACACACCGAGCAAGGGTCTGCTGGTTGATGGTCTAGTTAACTTGCCTGGGCCAAACAACCATAACCAACGCTAGGCAACCGAAAATAGACGTCTGAGATTTTTGCCGTAGCTTTGCCCCCCTAAATGCACCGTGGATGGCTAATATAATGATACGTAGCTCTCCTGCGTATTCGAGAAAAAAAAATTCATAATTGTGTAGTATTAAAAATCTAAAACAAAAAACTAAACTCTGCACTTTGATTTTTTTTCCGCTAACACCGTTAAATGGCTAAAATGGACGGAAGGCCATCCAGGCAAGAGAAATAGGAAACCATAGTTTTTTAGAGGCCATACAGGTAATTTCTCTACATTTCATTATACGAGATAATATACTTAGGCCTTATTTGGATGCATGTGTATCTACTTTAATCTATATGTGTAGGAGTGGATTAGAATGTACCTTAGTTTAATTTCACTCCAATCTACTTCAACACATGTCGATTGAGATGAATACATGCGCATACAAACAAGGCCCGTCATTACAAACTTACAAGCATATACACACGAGAGAGGTGGCTACATGTCTACATCATCCATGCATCACGGTTTGATAACAACAGGTGTAAATAAATCCATACATAAGTTTCTAAATTCTAGGTGTTATTTTTTATTTGCAAATGAAATTCTAGGTGTTCGGCTAGCAATATAATTAAGAATTTAAGATCAATAGAAGTTATAAAAAAAGAAAACAAAATAACTGGAAACAGAAAAGAAAGAGATGTTGCTACGTGCATGGGCTTTCCTTTTTTTTGGAACAGTGCATGGGCTTTCCTACGCTTCCCTGTTTCTCCTATGGGCTATGGGCTAACATATGCCCTTGGCTCCTCAAGTGTTGGCTGTGTCGTTCGTGCGCGTGCTGGATAATCCCACCTCGCATGACCATGCAAGCTGAGACCACGCCGGCTGTTCTATATATAGTAGATGCAATCGTATACCTAGAGAACATGTGGTGAGGTGGGCTGGAGGCACCGCAGTAATCCTGAGTGATACTTGGGCCGCCTTTCAAAAATGAAAAAGAGTATTACTTGGGCCGGGCGCCGACTCCTTGATGGGTAGCAAACTGATGGACCTGCCCGTTCGTGGCCACGGCGGCCATGAGCCCGGCCGTAGTTTCACGAGGCCCTTCTGGGTGGGATCTGCCTCCACTCCACCCATCGCTCCCTCACCACGGAAACAAACCATCCCATCCTATTCCATCATCGTCGCCGTCTTGGAAGGGAACCGCCTCACGTACGCCGGCCGGATGCGCCATTGTCATTCAGATTCCTCACTTGTTGTCCGTCCAACACGCCACCTTAGATTCTTCACTTGTCCGTCCAACACGCCGTGACAAAAAGCCCGCCGCCACATGCCAACTGACTTTACCAAGCTCTTTTTTCAGCAGCCTTGTCCTACTAATCATTTTTCAACTCTTTTTTTTGTTTCTTCTTCTCCATTCAGAAGAAGATTACTGCTCCTATTATGTACTAACTGTTTTGACCCTGTTAGCACATGACATATGATGAACCAACCAAGACACTTCGGCGAATAAATCTTTTTTATTTCGAGGTAACCGCACAAACAATTCAAATCAAAGACTTATCATCTAGTACTACTAACATTGGTTTGGATTAGTATTTGCTTTGATTTTATAGGCTACAGCGAATAACTAACCGAAAATGACTCGAAGGAAAGCGACAGTTTTTCAGTTGATGCATTTCCACCGCTTGCTCAGACGCTGACGGCACGAAAACGAAAGGGGTACAGCAGCCTACAGGTACTCTGCGCGTCTGACCAGATCATGTGCAATGCAGGAAATTTGGCTGAAAGCTCCGAATAGCTAAGGAAATTTACAAGTAAGCTCGGTCTAGGAGAGTATGAATAGTAGAACAAGACTACAAGAGACAACTACTGATGCAGCAGGTGTACGTACGGCGGCGTATTCCGTGTTCCGGCTCAGAACGCGTGGTCCGTGGCCCCGGAAGGGCGCGCCTGACGCGTTCCGCGCGAGGAATTCAAAGGCGCTAGCCTACCACGGCCGGCCGGTGACTGACCCCTGAGTCCCTGAACTGAGCGATCTCTCCTCTTCTCACAAGAATGGCATGGCAGGGCACTGGGGTTTCAGTTGTTAGTTTCCGTCGTGAACCCGCTCGCTCAAACGGAAGTGCAAGGGCTCTTCTGCTCACACTCACACAAAATCAGCGCTTGAACCAACGCAAACGCATGCCGCGTGCGTCTCATCTTCCGGAGCCCCCTGCCCACCACAGCCACAACAGGGCAGCAGGAGAAAGGAGATGCATTTCAACTGAAATGCAGAGTCTGTGTATCTAACACCCGGGTGTTTTAGCACCTGGGAACACTCGAATTTTTTCCCCCATGAATACTGTTCTTCTTCCTTCTTGGCATAAATCACAAGTAACAAATCACAAATCATAAGTAACAATTTTTTCTATGAAAGGACAAAGACAAAATTTGGTGATGGCGTCGGAGTTGAGGAAGAAAAAAGCTCGCCAGAGTTAGGGAAGATGCCGGGCGTGCTCAGGTGCGGCCGTGGTGGCGGCGCAGCCACGGGCGGGCGCGGCTGCAGCGCAGGCGCGGGCAGTTGCAAGCGCCGGCGGCCACGGTTCAAAAAAATCGTGTGTTCCTGGGTGGTGGGTGCTAAAACACCCTGGTGTTATCTAGTATTTCCGTTTCAGTTCAGGTTCCCCCACCAGTACCATTAGCCTGTTCATATCGGCTGGATTGGCTTATAAGCCATGGACTAAAGTACTGCTGGCTGGTTTGGTGTGAGAGAAAAACACTATTGTCAGATACGTACACCCTGCCATAACGGCGATGCGCATTATTTATGCCAGGGCAATGAAATGAAACCGCCACAGTGAAGCGGCACATTTGGTTCCGTTCCATGATTAGCCATGCCAAAAAGGCCCCCTTAATGCCATGTCTATGTCTGCCAAAAAGCGGACCCGTTTCGTCTCACTCACCCAAGCCGCCGAACGCACGGAAACGGGCGAGACGGAAACTTGCAGGACGACCGACAGGGCCGTCTGCCGTTCGGCCAGGAGAAAGAGTGGCCATGCCGACGCGGACGGCGCGCGCCCGTTTCCAGTTCGGCTGGCAGCGGCAGGTCGGAGCGCCGCGGATAAAAATGGCGTGCAAGTTGGAGTACCATGGTCCATGGATCGATGATGCGGCTACGCGGCCTCGCCGGCGAGCCGAGACGTGGCGGACAGACGGAGGCACGGTCACGTGGCCCCCGAGTGCGGGTCGGCGGGGGCACGCCGCTGCAGACAGCAGTGCTACTGCCCAGCGGTGCCGCCGAACGCCTGTTGGGCTATTTGGTTTCACCCAGGTCTTACCAATTATGTACAGTGTTTTCTCTCGTAACACACCAGCATCAATCGCGCTTATCGAAACAAACAACCGAACGTGTACCGCATCATGATTCAGGAAGCTGGGCCTGCTTCGCCTTCCGCAGTGCCGCCGCCGCCGCGGCCTACTGCTGTCTGCTGCTCTCGAATGATGGCGCCCTCCAACTCGGTCAGGTCACATCAGGCTTTGCTCGCCTGCAGCCTTTGTGGCTGGCGCCGTGGTCCACCGGCGAGCGCCCGCGCGGAACCGCGGCAGGAAGGGAGAAGAATCCAAAGTCTCGCGACGTTTTGGCGCGGACAAACAAACAACGCACGCGGCCGCAGCTCCTGCCGGCTGCCGCTGCTGTGCTACGACGTGTACTGGTGCCGGTCGGGTGAACGCGCCCGGCAGGGAAGCGAGCATGAACAGTCCATGCCTCTGTTCATCTTTGGGAATCGAACATCCAATGCAACAGGCTCGTTTTGTCTTACAACGCACGCTGGATTGGAGGGAGAATGCGGCAGTCACTGGAGCATGGGTTCCCGGGTCCCGGGGGTGAACGTGCACGGAAGAACTGTCAATTTGACAATGGCAGCAGATTGCTCCGTAGAGTACATCGAATCCAATCACCACGAATGTAGCGGTGAGTTGTTAATGTTCGCACTTGTTAATCGGATCCAACAAGGGATGCAAGAACAACGACGGCCACTGAATGAACAAACATCAAGTACTACTATCTTTCTTCTCTTTCAATTTGTTGCCCACTAATTTACAATAATTACTACGACATGGAAAGCTCCAACCGCCTCCCCTGCGAGCAACCGCCACCGCCACCGCCGCCGCAAGGTGATCTCAGAACCGAGCTAAGGAACGCGGCGCAGAGCACCGTGAGCGCCAGGGCCAGGAGCTTCCCGGCGACCAGGCCGGCGAGGACGATGGAGACCAGAACTAGAGCAGGGAACGGATCCCT